>NC_057813.1:544363777-544380146 GCF_018294505.1 Triticum aestivum | reverse complement strand
GTGGAGGGGTGGATGAACAGTAGCCCGTCGAGGGGTGGTTGAACAGGAGCCTATGGAGAGGGCTGGTTGAACAATTGCCGGTGGAGTAGAGCGTGGTGGAGACTGGATGAACAGGAGCCTATGGATGAACAGTCGCAGCTGGAGGCTGGAGGAGGTCGACGGTGGATGAACAGTAGCCCGTGGAGGCTGGAGGAGGTCGATGGTGGAGATGAGCAATATTTCGTGGAGTCCCATTTTGCGGTACGCCACACCCCTCCCGATGAACAGGACCCCCGTTTCGACCGTATCACTCCAACACAAGTCCATTTCCTTTGTTTTGCGGTATGCCACACCCCTCCCGATCAACAGGACCCCGTTTCGACCGTAGGAGGTCCAACACAACTCCATTTCCTTGTTTTGCGGTATGCTAGACCCCTCCCGATGAACAGGATCCTATTTCGAACGTGGCCGGTCGAACACAAGGCCATTTCCTCTTTTCTACGGTACGCCAGGCCTCGTTTCCATCGCCTGTTCCATTCAAGCCCTACCGATGAACACGACGACGCATTCCGTTCCGACCCAGCCGGTTGGCTCCCCATGAACACGACTAACAGTGTCCTGGACTAGGGGGTACTCACCATGGCGTCCCCCGATCAGTTAGATTGGGTCGAGGACCCCCATGGCCGTATACTCATGGACCAGTTCGGACAGTTGCCACATACAAGGAAGATTCCACAAGACTTGGTGATCAAGACAAGGACTCCTCCCCCACCGGCGTATTCGGCTAGGACTCTTGTTACCCTAGGCCTATGGTACATTATATAAACCGAGGCCAAACTAGTCGATAGATTAGGACATTACTCATCATACCTCTAGGGTTTAGACCACAACATATGATCTTAGGGTAGATCAACTCTTGTAACCCCTATATTCATTATAGTCAATCAAGCAGCATGTAGGGTATTATCTCATCAAGAGAGCCCGAAGCTGGGTAAAATCCCGTGTTCATGTTATCATTGATCCTAAGACGCACTGCTTGGGACCCCCTACCCGAGATTTGCCGGTTTTGACACTGACATTGGTGCTTTCATTGAGAGTTCCGATGTGTGATCGACAAAAGGATCAATGGCTTGACTGCAGGTCAACTGCGACGTCGGCTTCTTCGTCACCAGCTCGACTGGTCACCTTGGCTTGACCGAGGACTGCGCCCTACCTCCGATCGTCATGTTGAGATGAGGGCCTTCATAAACATCAACTCTGATCTCTATCAAGATCATGGAGGAGTCATCTATGGAGCTCGGGGGCTCAACGTCAACATTTCCCTCAGGCGATTTGCTGTTTTTCTGGACAACAAACTTGTATGCGCCGCCACCGCCTCCTCGAGTGTCGCCTAAACAATTGCTTCGGTGGAATTATGCGGAATTAAGTCTACAACAACCCTGCAAAAATTTCGTCGAGTTCCGATGGAGGAATCTCCGGCAATCTCTGATATACCAGAGCCCTGTTGAATCTGGACGAGAATCCGGACGAGTTTGGAGAGGGGTGTCCAGCATCTAGCTCGGACGTCCTTTGGAAGATCCAACCATTGATCGGCTGCGGAATTCCCATATCTACCACCTGCCAAAAATTCAGCTCGATCCGACCGTCCGAACTCCGGGAACCTTTCAATTAGTGCATCACTTTTCGAATCTGTTTTCTGCGCGAGAACCAATCCGACCCATGTTCATCTTCTTTACGAACGGGATTTCATACATCCTTTTTGAAGGACGTTTTCGTATGGGGTATTGTGTTTTATTCTCAAACACATCTCATTAATATTAAAAGTATTTTTACAATACGATTTTCACCATCGCGCCGGTGTCAAACCGGCCCGACAACATCACTCCATGGCGGCCGACCTGCGCTAGACACTTCGTCGCTTTGTTGAGCCGAGGTCAACTTCTTTGGATCATCATCTCGGCCAGCCGAATAATAGTTCGGCATTGCGAAGGATAAATCGTCACCAACATCGCCGCCCCACGGATTACATGGAGCGGGCACACCGGCATCGCCGCACGGTGACTTCATCAAGCCAGTATTGATCACGTCACAAGCTACGACCTACATCGGCATGGCCGAACTGTTGCTTCATCGAGCCGATGTCCATCACGCCGAACTACTTCAACACCTCGGCTGACACATCTCCTCACCGACCTGCTCCGTCTCCTCGCCTGGACTGGGGGCTTTGTCATCCCTTCATCAACTTACTCCAGAGACTTCGGTGTCACCAGCCGACCAGCTGCATCACATTATCTGGACCACGGGCTCCGCCATGGCGAGCCGACCTTTGCCAGGATCATCGTTCCATCGCTTCATCACCCATCAGGCAATGGGTGTGCAGATTGAGTCCCAATTTTGGGAGTAACCTTTCTTCGAACCGCTACAACAGATAAACCAGTTGCTATTAATCCTAGCAATTGTCGCTCGTTTGAGTTCATTTTTCCCAAGGAATTATTACTATGCTTTGTTCCATCATCTGTACATAGGTCTATCAATTGGTGGCCGCATTAGCGATGATTGCGTGGTGGTTCGGTCAGTTTCCGTGCATAGTTTGGTGAACGCCGTATCCGGAACTTGGACTGACCTATGAATTCGGGCTTTGTCACGCCTTCATTGCGTCACGCCGACGCCCCGCATCGACATCGACCTCGACGCTCAGGCCACATTTCTTTCATTATTTCCTTCACTTGTGTTAAATAAGTAGAAGAAATTATATATATATATATATACATTATTATCTTTATTTGTCATTTCTTTTGGTTTGCACTATTTTATCTGTGCAGCCAATCGACTCAGGGTGAGCCGTGTTGTCGCCTTGGCGCGCCAGCCTGCTCCATTACCGTGGCTGGACTGGGGGCTTCATCTTCTTGGAGTGCCGGACTCTCTTCTCGGCCACCTTGGGACCAGCCTGGGGGCTGGAACCCTGTCCCACATCAAGCTCGGACCGCGTCATCAATATCGAACATATCAACCAGCTAAGTTGCTTTCATGCTAAAAAATTTCCAGTCTTAAATTTTGTTCGGTTTGAACAAGCATTATACCTTTTTGGCAAAAAGTTGCTTGTGAAAAACTTCACTGTCCAAACTTGTTTGTGACACACAAATTCAAATACCCGGTTTAATTGGGGGCTCCCTTGTTGGAGCTTTTCCTCTAGCATATGATTATACTTGTACGGCTTCGTTCCTTGTTCATGTATTACACCACAATATGCACCATGTTGACTTAAGGGATTTGCAAGTTGGGTTGCCTGGCTCCTGTGCTTACCCCTACGTTCCCGATTGTTCGGCTAGGGAGTAATGGGAGCACCTCTGCGATTGTCACGATCGGTTCATCCGAGTCGGACCTCAGACTGGGTGAAGCCGAAAGCTAGCACTCTTACTATTTTCAACAATGGTCGACACACAACGGAACTCATGAGTACAGAAAATCTATTGCACAAGTCTCATAATGACAATGAGCACCGAAGAAAGGTATTGGTGGGGGTACTATTTTCTTCGAAGATGCTTCTTACACTTTGTTAGTAATATAGCATAAGTTCCCTGAGCGCGCTTTGTCTGTTACAGCCTTATGATCTGATTGCCTGGTTATCAGAAACACCATCGATATTCTCGACAGGTGGAGTACATAACACTTTTTGGTCCTCGACCGAAGAGGGAGAAGCCGACGGTCGGTTAAGACGCGTAAAAAGTTCGGGTGAACACATATATGATATAAGTACTTCGGTACATACAATCATTATACATAAAATTCTTTTTACCCAAGTCACTTGGGGGCTCTTAAATTTATATGAGCTGTTTTATAATAAGCGTTCTTCTTCCTAGTCGTTGCAAAGTTTTTTTTTCTATCACTCCTTTTTTCGACGCAAGTGTGTGGTCAATAGCCCGATTTCCCTCTCATCCACCTTCGGGATAGGAGGTTGAAGCCGTAGGCTGACCCGCTTGAAGTCTTGAGATAGGATGTGTCATGTTAAAGCACGACAGAAGCACAATTTTTTCTCTAAGATCAATTTTCTGATTGGCACCGAACAATTAATCAAGTTTGGATGTCGAGTTTTTACTGACGTTTTTTAGTTTTCCAATCCTATGGCACTTTTCAACTATTTGTGTGTTTTCCGCATAAGTATCGCAGTGCAACGCCGGACACCTTTAGAGATTCGACAAAAATTCTTGGATATTGCTATATAGGCGTCGGTTTCCAATTGTGTCTTGGTCGATAGTTGGGTTGCCCGGCTCCTGTGCTTGCCTCATACATTTCGCTTTGTTTGGTTAGGTGTGCAAAAGGAGAACCACTGCGATTGTGCTTCCAGCTCGCATGGTTAAGAACCTCGGTGGAGAAAGCTGAAAACTAATTGTCACAATAAAGCATAAACGGGTCAGCGATCCGATGACTATATTAATTGACGAGCCATTCATAACATTGGCCGAAGTGTTTACGGCTTGACCTAGGCTGTCGCCGAACACTAAGCGGGGGGCTACTTGCTGGCCTCCCAACTTTAAGCTCCTATGACTAAGTGAAAGTCATAAAGCCCGCATATCTGATTGCCTCGTTTCCACCAGCACAACCGCCTTCGGGCACCGAGACGTCAGCTAAGGGTTGTTTTGTTATTTTGGAAACACCCTGCGTAGCATCTACAAGGGGGTAGAAGCCGGCGATGGGCCACTTTTAGATTATAAACGGTCCCAACGGAAGTGAAAATTTGGGTTCATCTAGACCACAGAGTTTGGAAGCTTTTCCCGAACTAAATCCTCAGTATTTTCCTCCCACATTGATTGGAGCTGAGGTTTCATGATCATTCTTAGCATGACAACCCAAAGAAAGGAACTGATAGCGGGACTATTTTCTTTGGACGATGTTTCTTATGTTAAACAATAATATAACATGTCTCTCTGCGTACCTTTGTTTATAAAACCGTATGGCCGGATTGCCTTGTTTGCCGCAAATCTTTGCCCTCATAAAGGCTTTATAAAGTGGGACAAACACTCCCCGGCTACTGGCCGAGGAGGTTGAAGCCGATGGCCGGTCAACAAAGTTTTGTACAATGCGGATCCATGCATTGATGATGTAAAGTACTTGGATACATAGAATCATTACACATAATTTGTGATTTTACTTTGGACATCGATCCTTAATTCGGCCACCCGTGCCCACATTAAGGCTCGGGGGCTACTGGGCTTCGTGCTTATTATTTACAAATATTAAAGGGGTACATCGATTCCCTGATCTGGTGTCGCCACCCGACCAGTGTCTCGGGGGCTACTGCATTGCTTGTCCAATGGAGAAAATTTAAAGTGCAATATAGTTTTCGACGAGATTATTATCCTCAGGTTGGTCGGCCGCACCCAACCTGAGTCTCGTTGACTTGGCACACCGTGTTTTTATTCCTATGTATGCTGCCGAGCTAGGAGTTGATCGTCAGGCCAATTTCATGCATCGACCTGAGTCTCAGGGGCAACTAGGATCAACGGTTTCATGTTTTCCTTCAGGTGCATCTCGGGTTTTAGACCGACGCACACACCTTGAGCGCTACTGGCTATATATCTCGGCAGAGAATAAATCGCACCAATCAAAAAATCAGCCCACAGTCAGGGGTGGTGCACCACCTCGGAAGCAGTCCGACATTAAGCTCGGGCGCTAGTGGCTGGCTCCATAGAGGGCATTTCCGGCATTAAGCTCGGCTAAACTCCTTCAACTTTTTGAACCCAGATGACCTATGACATCTTGGGTATAGTCCGGTGTTGGAGCTCGGATATAGTCCGGCGTTGGAGCTTGGACACAGTCCGACGTTAGAGCTTGGATACATTCCGTCATTGGAGCTCGGAAGCAGTCCGGCGTTGGTGCTCGGCTGCAAAAGATACCTTGAATGCAATCCGGCGTAGGAGCTCGGATGCAAGAGGACACTACCGCCCGGGAATAACTTCAAACCTGAGGTGTGGTATAATAATAACAAGGCATTGATAAAGGCCGGAAACTTAAAGGGGCTCCTCGGATACCCAACATATAAACTCTTCGGATTTACTTCGTGATCCTCAAGATCGGAGATGAGAAGATTTGTTGAACCAGTTTTCAAGACCGACGACTGAAGAAGAAGAACAGTTCAGAAGAATCGAGGAGCGTCCCCAACTTGAAGACCGGTTCAGGGGGCTACTGACAGTGTCCTGGACTAGGGGGTACTCACCACGTCGTCCCCCGATCAATTAGATTGGGCCGAGGACCCCCATGGCCATATACTCATGGGCCAGTTCGGACAATTGCCGCATACAAGGAAGATTCCACAAGACTTGATGATCAAGACAAGGACTCCTCCCCCACCGGCGTATTTGGCTAGGACTCTTGTAACCCTAGGCCTATGGTACACTATATAAACCGAGGACAGGCTAGTCGATAGATTAGGACATTACTGATCATACCTCTAGGGTTTAGACCACAACATATGATCTCAGGGTAGATCAACTCTTGTAACCCCTATATTCATTATAGTCAATCAAGCAGCATGTAGGGTATTATCTCATCAAGAGAGCCCGAAGCTGGGTAAAATCCCGTGTTCATGTTACCATTGATCCTAAGACACACTGCTTGGGACCCCCTACCCAAGATCCGCCGGTTTTGACACCGATAACGACGACGACGTTGTTTCTCCGTTCCGACCCAGCCATGTACACGAGCCCTGGCCGTACATATGCGCGAGTAGGCGTTCGAGACCTCGCTCGTATGTACGTACGTGGCCGTATTTTCTTTCTTACACACTGGCCATTGTACGTACGTGTACATGCTACGTTCGTGCCTCTACTACGACACGTGCGCGCCTCTACATCGACCAATATGTACGTACACGTTCTCAACCAGAATGACAAAGCTGCGTATGCTTCGACCAGGTGGGTCCCGGCTGTCAGGCACTTCCTTGCGTGCAAAGATGTAGCTGGTGGGTCCCAGCAGTCAGGGGGGCAAATTATTTTTTTGCCCAGACGCTCTTCCTTGCGTGCGAAGATGTAGCTGGTGGGTCCCAGCAGTTAGGGGGGCGAATCGATTTTTTGCCCAGGCGCACTTCCTTGCGTGCGAAGATGTAGCTGGTGGGTCCCAGCAGTCAGGGGGGCGATTGTTTTTTCCCAGATGCACTTCATGGCGTTTGAAGATGTAGCTGGTAGGTCCTAGCAGTCAGGGGGGAAACGTTTTTTCGCGAAATATGGTGGCCCGACCGGCGGGTCCCGGCTGTCAGGTGGAGGAATAATTATTTTGCGTGTAATAAGGAGGCACTTCCTTGCGGCCGCCGTGGACCCAGCTGTCAGCCTCTCCATGTACAGTACTCTTCCGATGGAAGTCATTCCTTGACCATGTTGACCACGTTGACCACACCGCACCGAGAGCACCAGGGCGGTGGATGACGGCGAGGCCTAGGAAGGGGACGATGCAGACCCGGGGAAGACGCGACAGTGGAAGCCCGTGCCGAGAGGAGTACGAGGGTTCACTGGTTCGGCTGTGGTATGAGGATGCCATCGCCGCAGGGCCTGGCCAGTGGCGGGAATAGTACGGGGCGGTGAGGCCTCCATGGCAGCACAGCCGGCCACGGGAGGCAGGAGCACGCGGCACGACCGACGCTGCTTTGGGCGGCTGGAGCAAGAAGACCAGAGTTTGAAGAAGCACTATGGCCGTTGGATGGACATCGTACGGCCACTGGAGCTAGAATCGTTCATATTGACTAAGTTGACAAAGCCCTCCTTCTCCGTCAACTTAGTAGGCCCACAAGTCAGCCTCCCACCAAGGAGGGTCCAGGCTAGCAGGGGGAGTATTCATTTTTTTTGTGTGTAATAAGGAGGCACTTCCTGTGGGTCCGAGCTGATAGAGGGGGGAACGTTTTTTCGCGAAATACGGTGGCCTTTCCGATGGGTCCCAGCAGTCAGGGGGGAAACGTTTTTTTCACAAAATACGGTGGCCCATCCGGTGGGTCCCTACTGTGAGGTGGAGGAATAATTATTTTGCGCGTAATAAGGAGGCACTTCCTTGCGGCTGCCGTGGACCCAGCTGTCAGCCTCTCCATGTATAGTACCCTTCCGATGGAAGTCGGTCGTTGACCACATTGACCACGCAGTGCCGAGAGCACCATGGCGGTGGACGACGGCGAGGCCTAGGAAGGGGACGCCGTGAAGCCGGGGAAGACGCGACAGTGGATGCCCACGCGGAGAGGAATACATGTCAACTTCTTTTTTTAGGGGACGCATCAACTTAGTAGGCCCACAAGTGTGTGGCAGAGAACTTATAACCCATTTCCGATTTGTAAGAATGTACATCCCATTTTTGAACTCTAATAGAATTTACTACAGCCCATTTACAGTTTGTTAAAAGTACAACCCATTTTCTAGCTAGGATAACGATTAATAATTTCAACCAACCGTTCAAGACAGAATTCAATAAAATCTCCCACATTTTGATGGGATCCAAAATACTTTTATCCCGAAATTTCTAGCCAGATTAAATATAAATTTGTATTACGTAAAAATCCAACAAAACATTGCGCGTGCAACAATTAAAAATTAAGATTTTCAATCCATAAATAATATTTGAGAAACTAATTTCGTGTTTGGTGCATTTTTTATAGTTACTGCCCAGTTTTTATAATTACATCTCATTTATTATTTTTTAAAGCCCATTTTCTTGTTAAGCCTAATGCATCCCTCCTAGGAAAGATTTGCAGCCCAGCGGGGCGGAGAATAACAAGCTGGCCTTGCGTGGGTATTCCTCAAAAAAAGTATAGCTAGGCTAGCCATTTTCATCTTGAAAAAATTAATATCCGGGCTGGATATCCGGGCTGGGCTAGACGAGCCTCAGCCCGCCCAGTTAATACCCTGCTCTCCTCTGAACAACAACGAAAACATCGCCATGAAAATCTCTGCAGTGCTCACGCCTCAAAAACACAAATACTGCTCGAGCTGCTTGGTCCCAGCTGCCGGCCGCATCTTGTGCAATTCTCTCATTTATATTGACTACATAGGTTGACAATGGTGTGGGATCGTGATGTCAGAAAACCAAGAGGAAGCAAAAAAAGAATATAGTTGTACACAATGAGGAGGCACTTGCATACGTACGGCTATGGCCCTAGTGGGTCCCTACTGTCATCCAGTCAAAATAAAGTCATCTCCTGAATCCTTATGTTTGTTGATAATGTTAACAATGCTCGACGCCACGGCGAGGGCAACAACTCGAGGGACGACGGAGAGGACCTCGTGAGCCCTATGGATGGTCTGATACAGCGCCCGCTGCTCATTCAGGAAGCTAGGATCATCGGACACCTATGAGCACCTTCGAGAGACTGAGACGACATGAAATGGTAAGGCCGCGCTTGGGAGCTCTGGTTTATTTCACACCTGTATTAACATACAAGTGTAATTTACTCGTCATCGGAAACAATGTGCAAAATACAGGCGTAATGAAACCCAGGGCCCGAGGTCTGTAAGTAAAACCGGTGGGTTACGCATGTAATTTGAGAGACCAGTGTATATTTTACTAGTCGAAATCGACCAACCAAGCGCTTCGCCCGAGACCATCTGCTTTTATTTACAAGCGTCAGTTTTACAAGCGGTTTTGGTTGGAAAACGACGATCCAATCACGGCTTAAGATGATGAGTTTGTCGAAAGATCATATGGTTTCACGTCTAACCTACCCGACTTGTCGTATAGGCTATGAATGAAACATAAGATGATGAACTTCTTAAGCACGAAAACAACAGAAGAGGATGATCTTCTTAACAAGCAAATCACTGGCATTAGATCGACATGCAAAACAATACGAAGCATTATTCTCAGGAGGCACGGTGAACAACTCGTGTTGCTGCATGCCACAACATTCCAAGCTCAACTTTGCAATCAAACAAGGCCTGGCATTACATAGACAATATTCAGAACAAACTCTTAACACAGAAATATCTCAACAGAGTAACTATTTACTTCTAAACTGAACACAAGAATAGGAAAAAACGATTGACGCTGCTCACAGCAAAGGGCGTCCCACTCAAAAATATCAAATGCATGTCTTCTGGCTAACATCAATGAGCAAAATTTGACAAGGTTTTCCAATTCCAATATATTAAACTAACGTCTTCTTTCTAACATCAATGATTAAACTTTGACAAGCTTTTCCCATTCAAAATATGTAATGCCTATGATCGTGGAGTCATGTCGTGGCTTCTTGTACTTGTTTGGGCACTTTTTGCCCAGTGCCCTCCACGTGTTGTAGAGTTGCCTATGCTCTCTACAGACTAGTCATGTCACCAACGTCTACTAATACTCTGTAAAGCTTCTCGGTCATTCCTTCTGTAATGTAGTGCAAACAGCGACTGCTTCTTTCTGCAAAGTGGAACGACCAACTGGACTCAGTAATGCAGTAGTTTGTCTTGGACACATTGGCTCCTTTTGTGCAGTTCAACTAAAATCAAAGTCGGAATAAAACCGAGCTTTAATTTTGATATCCCTGTAAGCAACAATAGGTATAAGGGAAACAATTACTGAGAAATAACGGTTGATGACTTGCGCTCACAGAAGAAAAGCATCTACTGATCTACCTTATCTTAATGGGAAACAAAGCATGAGAGTAGCAATTCTCCATCAGTGTAATTCATTCATATTAACTGAGACATTATCTTAACAATGCCTTGTTTCAACATGTATAAAGAACGACAAAGCAGAAAAGTACCATTCCTTAAACAATGCAACTGATTCATTTTAACAGAGACATTATCTTAACAATACCTTGGTTAAACATGTAGAAAGAACTACAAAGCAGGATAGTACCATTCCTAAAACAATGCGACTGATTCATTTTAACAGAGACAAAAAAGGAATCAATTACTGGCCAATAAAGGAGGATGAAACATGTGGCCACAAAAATGGTAATCCTGCCAATCCCTAACAAGTGTTGCAGTTTTGAACTAAGATTCGATAGTTAATTAATTCTGAGAGTGGCATTGCTTAATTTTACCAGTGGCATTAGATTAACAAAAAACATAAACAGTTCTAGGGGAGAGTGGGTGCAACAACAACATGTGCTTCCATCTACTTATAAAGGGGGTGATGTAGAGTTTTGTTGTAACAAAGAAACAAGCATCATGTCTGGGTTGGAACATTTTTTGCTCACTTAATGGTAAAATACAATGGTACAATAGCTCCAATTCAACATTTATCCAAAATAGTACCAATACAAGTAGCACAACATCTCAAAGCACACTGCACCATCATGTGGATGAAAGTCAGTACTGACCTTTCTTGACCAAGATTTGAAACAGCTCGGGAGGAGGATTTGAACGAAATCCCAACACATATATGAAAATCCGATCTCCTTTTGTGCAGTTCCACCAAAATTAAGCAAAGTCGCTAGTGTGACATTCAGGTTGAACTGCAGAAAACACTCTTAAAACATAAGTGTTTCACGTAGTGAAGCAAAATGTCGCAATAGCAACAAGTAGAATAGATATCCCTGTTGAAACAGAGGCAAAAAAAATGAATCAATTACTAGCTAATAAAGGAGGATGAAACATGCGGCCACAAAAATGGTAATCCCGCCAATCCCTAACAAGTGTTGCAGTTTTGAAATAAGATTCAATAGTTAATTCTAAGAGTGGCATTGCTTAATTTTACCAGCATCATTAGATTAACGAAAAGCATAAACAGTTCCAGGGGAGAGTGGACACAACAACAATATGTGCTTCCATCTACTTATAAAGGGGGTGATGCAGAGTTTGTTGTAACAAAGCAACAAGCATCATGTCTGGGTTGGTCCCATTTTTGTTCACTACTTAATGGGAAAAGACAGCAATACAATAGCTTCATTTTAACATTTATTAAAAATAGTACCAATACAAGTAGCACAACATCTGAAAGCACACTGCACAATCATGTGGATGAAGGTCTGTACTGACCTTTCATGAGAATACCAACATAAAATACGAATCTACCAACAATTTTTGCTCACTTAATGGTAAAAGACAACAGTTCAATAGCTTCAATTCAACATTTATCCAAAATAGTAGCAAAACAAGTAGCACAAAATCTCAACGCACACTGCACCATCATGTGTATGAGACCAAGATTTGAAACAACTCCCCACCAAGACTGGAAACAAATCTCGATCTCCTTTTGTGCAGTTCCACCAAAATTAAGCAAAGTCACCGGTGTGACATTCAAGTTAAACTGCACAAAACACTCTTAAAACATAAGTGTTTCGCGTAGCGAAGCAAAATGTCGCAATAGCAATAAGTTGAAGAGATACCCCTGTTTTAACAGAGGCAAAAAAGGAAACAACTACTTGCCGATAAAGGAGGATGAAACAAACAGCGACAAAATGAAGCATCTAACTTATCTTGATGGAAAACAAAGTAGGATAGTAGCATTTCTAAAACAGTTGCATTGATTCATATCAACAGAGACATTCTCTTAGAACAACATTCGTTAAAAATGTAATTTAATTTTAATAGTGGCATTGCTTCAATTTTCCGGCGACATTCTTAGATTAACAACAGCAAAATAGTTGTATGGGACATGGGACATGGGACATGCCAGCACCATGTGCGTCCACACATATAAATGGGTGATGCAGAGTATGTAGCCAAGCAACATATCTGCGTTGGTACCATATTTGTTCTCTTCAACCTTTTTCCTATGTGAGGGCAGCAAATCTAGTCCTGCACAAACTACCCGACACCCTAGTTTTGGGTTACCACCTTTTTCCCTTTTCGACCAACAAAGCGGCTGGATAGCCAGTTTATACTACTTTCCCTCCCTCCTTTCCTCATTGAACCACGTCCTAGATTCATGCTCCAGCCCACCGCACCCTTCTTTCCTCTTTGAACCAAGACCTAGATTCGACTACAAATCGAAAAAGATCCACATGCAGCTAGAGCAATGACGGTTTCAAAGAAACTTATACCTTAGGGTCATCGGGATGTGGCAAGGCGTGCGGCGGGAGGCCGGATCTTCCCACACTATGTACGGCCACGAGGAAGAAGGGGTCGATGGCCCTCCCACATAGGCGCTGGCTGAAAGAGAACAACGCAACCGGCAGTGGATTGCCTCCCTCGCCGAAGGCGATAGAGTGAATGCTGCACCTCCTCCCCTTCCCGGTGCGACGGGATCCGGACGCCTCCTTCACCAGCTGTGAGGGGGGAGAGAGAGACAAGAGGCCAACACACTCTTGTCTAGATCTGGTAAAGAGGGTGAGAGACTGTGAATATAGCAAACCCTTGCAAAGGAACATGATATGTCTCCAAGTATCTATAATTTTTGATTGTTCCATGCTATTATATTACCTGTTTTGGATGTTTATAGGCTTTATTTTACACATTATTATCATTTTTGGGACTAACCTACTAACCGGAGGCCCACCCCGTATTGCTTTTTTTGTCTATTTCAGTATTTCGAAGGAAAGGAATATCAAACGGAGTCCAAACGGAATAAAACCTTTGGAAGCGTGATTTTTGGAACGAACGTGATCCAGAGGACTTGGAGTGCAAGTCAAGAAGCAGCCGAGGCGGCCACGAGAGGGTATGGAGTGCCCCCTGTCTCGTGGGCCCCTCGGGCGGCCACCGACGTACTTCTTCCTCCTATATAAGCCTACATACCCCGAAAACATCCAGGGAGCAACTGAAACACAATTTCCACCACTGTAAACCTTCTGTATCCGCGAGATCCCATCTTGGAGCCGTCGCCGGCGTTCTGTCGGAGGGGGATTCCACCATGGAGGGCTTCTACATCAACACCATAGCCCTTCCGATGAGTTGTGAGTAGTTTACCACAGACCTTCGGGTCCATAGTTATTAGCTAGTTGGCTTCTTCTCTCTTTTTGGATCTCAATACAATGTTCTCCCCCTCTCTTGTGGAGATCTATTCGATGTAATCTCTTTTTGCGGTGTGTTTGTCGAGATCCGATGAATTGTGGGTTTATGATCAAGTTTATCTATGGATAATAATTGAATCTTCTCTCAATTCTTTTATATGATTGAGTTATCTTTGCAAGTCTCTTCGAATTATCGGTTTGGTTTGGCCTACTAGATTGATCTTTCTTGCCATGGGAGAAGTGCTTAGCTTTGGGTTCAATCTTGTGGTGTTCTTACCCAGTGACAAAAAGGGTTGCAAGACACGTATTGTATTGTTGCCATCGAGGATAAAAAGACGGGATTTATATCATATTGCTGGAGTTTAGCCCTCTACATCATGTCATCTTGCTTAATGCGTTACTCTGTTCTTATGAACTTAATACTCTAGATGCATGCTGGATAGCGGTCGATGTGTGGAGTAATAGTAGTAGATGCAGGCAGGAGTCGGTATACTTGTTGCAGACGTGATGCCTATATACATGATTATGCCTAGATAACATCATAATTATTCGCTTTTCTATCAATTGCTTGACAGTAATTTGTTCACCCACCGTAATACTTATGCTCTCGAGAGAAGCCTCTAGTGAAACCTATGGCCCCCAGGTCTATCTCTTATCATATTTGCTTCCAATCTACTTTTATTTGCATCTTTATTTTCTGCATCTATATTATAAAATACCAAAAATATATTTATCTTATTATATTATCTCTATCAGATCTCACTTTCACAAGTGGCCGTGAAGGGATTGACAACCCCTTTATTGCGTTGGTTGCGAGTTCTTTGTTTGTTTGTGTAGTTTCGTGGGACTTGTTGAGGAGCCTCCTACTGGATTTATACCTTGGTTCTCAAAAACTGAAGGAAATACTTACGCTACTATTGCTGCGTCACCCTTTCCTCTTCAAGGAAAACCAACGCAAGCTCAAGACGTAGCAACAAGGATTTCTAGCGCCGTTGCGGGGAGGTCTTCGCCGAAGTCAAGACGTACCAAGTACCCATCACAAACTCATCTCCCTCGCATTTACATTATTTGCCATTCGCCTCTCGTTTTCCTCTTCCCCACTTCACCCTTGCCGTTTTATTCGCCCTCTCTTTCCCAATCTTCTCCTCTCTCTTTTGCTTGCCCTTTCATTTGCTTGTTTGGTTGGAATAGATGCTTATTTATTGCTAAACAGAGAACCTAAGATCTATGGATCCTCATCCGCTTGCTAATCTTTTTAAGAGATCTAATTATGATGAACCAATTGCTAGCGAGTTTTGTGCACTAGATTATCTTTATGAAGCTTTGCTCAAAATTTGTGAATCTGGAAATTATGATGAAGAAATTTATGAAGAGATTCATGATAACTCCTTGAATAAAAAGCATGATTGCAATGATTTTCCTATAAATTCTCTTAATGTCAATTGTGCTAATAATATGCAAAACCCTAAGCTTGGGGATGCTAGTTTTGCTATGTCTACTACTTGTTTCAATGATCATGATTGGGGTGATTCTTATTATAACCTTGAAAATCTATTTAAGCCCCATGATGAATATGAGATTGATAATAGTGTTTGCAATAATATTGAAAGTGGGTTTGGAAGAGTGTCAACTTTAGATCCCACATATTTGGAGTATGTTCAATCTTATGATATTTTTGATAAAAGTGGGTGTCATAACTTTAGTTAATGTTAATCCCACTATGTTGGAAGAGTGTAAACTTTGCATGCATGTGGATCATGTTGAGAATATGTTTTGTGATAGCTATTTTGTTGAATTTGCCTATGATCCTGTAACGCCCCAGTTTCGATGCGCCAGGTGTCTGCTAGTTATTCGTCGGCGTTGCCATGTCATTTGCTTGCATGTTGCATTTTATCATGTCATCATGTGCATTGCATTGCATACGTGTTCGTCTCATGCATCCGAGCATTTTCCCCGTTGTCCGTTTTGCAATCCGGCACTCCTATGCCCTTCGGTGTTCCCCTTTTGTCTCCTGTTGTGAGCGGGTGTTAAACATTCTCGGAATGGACCGAGTCTTGCCAAGCGGCCTTGGTATAGCACCGATAGACCGCCTGTCATGTTTCGTGCCATTTGGAGGTCGTTTGATACTCCAACGGTTAACCGCGTAGCTCGAAACCCCCCTTTCTCTTTGCAGCCCAACACCCCTCTAAAGTGGCCCAAAACCCATCCAAACCCCCTCCATGCTCTCCGTCGTTCGATCACGATCGTGTGGCCGAAAACCGCTCCTCATTTGTACTCTCCTAGCTCCCAGAACCTATAAAAAGGCATCCCCCGTCCATTTTCGCAGTCAAACCCTAGATCCCACCTCCTCTGCGCCACCGGACATGTCCGTCCCGAGCCGGACAAGTACGCCGCCGCCGCCCACCGAATCCCAGCCCGCCACGTGTCCTCCCCCGCGCCCACTTCGCCGCCGGGCCCGTGAAGCCCATCGAGGGCCCGCGCAGACCCGGATCTCCGCCGCCGCTAGGCCTGCCCGGGCTGGCTCAGGACCCGACC
>NC_057813.1:544352317-544363767 GCF_018294505.1 Triticum aestivum | reverse complement strand
CGCTCGCCGCCGACCTCCACCGCGCCACCTCCTGCGCCGCCCGCCGTCTGGCGCTGCCCCGGAGCTCCTCCGCCGCGCCTCCTCGCTACGGCGCCGCCCGCGCCCGCCGTTCCCGCCGCCGTCCGGCGACCCCTCGCTGGAGTTCCTCCTCCACTCCTGCCGGATCTGCCCCAGGTGGATGAGATCCATCGGGTTCCCGATCCAAACGGGCGCCTCCCCCCTGGACCTCGTCATCCCGCCTCTCGTCGTCCCGTTTTCGTCGGTATAAATTCCACTAAGTCCTTGTTTGAGCAACATTTCCATGCCATGTTCATCGCATCATATCTCTGCATCCGTAGCTCCGTTTTGTGCGTGTAATATGTCAAATTGTTCGTCTCAATGAGTAATTCAGTTCATTCCATTGCATCATGTTCATTTGAGCTCATCTTGATGCCTAATTCATCGTTGCAAGAGTGCTTCATAATGTTAGTTCCTGTTTCTTAACAGAACAAGCTCTTTTGTCATTTTTGCCATGATTGATGTGTGCATCCTATGAGGTTGATGTCTACATGTGTTTTGATCTACGCCATGCCATCTTTAAAGTGGTGTATGCCATGTATTTTTGTGATCAATGTGGTGACTAGCACAAGCATGCAAACTAGGCTTCGTGTTGTTGCTGATTTTAGTCCCTGTTCTGCTGTTATTTTGATGCCATGTAAACATGATGCTACAGAGAGATCCATGCATAATTTAAGATAATTAAGTAAGGATGTTTTGAACATATGGTTGTTCTATATCCATTCATGCCCCTGTTTGCAATTATGGAGTAGTCTAGCATGTCATTTTCGTGCTCTACATTTGCTACAAAATGTTTCCTGGCAGATTGTTTACATGTTATTCAATTTTGTCAAGGTTGTTGTAGTTGATCCTTGCATGCTATGAACTTGTTCTTGCCTTGGTTAGTTTCATAAACATGTCTTCTTGCTGATGCTATGCTTATCTTGTCATGAAATGACTTGTGGTGAGTGAATCAAGCTTGTTAAGTAGGGTACTTGTTGTTGCTGTTTCGCTAGGCTGAATCTGTTATTTCGTGATGCTATATAAACCTGCTACTACAAGGCATTCTATGCATAATCTGGAGATGTTCACTAAGAATGTTTTGTTCTACATGTTATGCTCTATCCATTCATGCCCCTGGTTGCAATTATAGCTTGCTGTAGCTTGTTGATATCTTGCTCCAAAGTTGCTAAATAATGTTGCTGTCAGCCTGTTAACATTAAGTTCAGTTGTTGCCATGATTGTTGCTAGTGTTCCATGCACCCTATGGACTTGCTCTTGCTATGCTTAGCTTCATAAATACGTCTTCTTACTGTTGGTTGCCTTGCCATGCCATGTTTTTCTCTGTGGTGAGTGTTACAAGCTCACAAACATGCCTTCATAATTCTGTTTCTGCCATGTTTGAATCTGTATTATAACTTGCTATGTTTACATGGGTGCCATCATATTTTATGATCCTTTTTGGCTCATGGTCAGTAAGGGACTTTTGTTCTATGCATTTAGTAGTATCATGCCATGCCTTTGTTTGCCATGATAAGTTCCTGTAACATGTTGTTTGAAAGCTCTAAACATTGCAACCTGATGTTATTTTCTGCAAAGTCTGAATTGTTATCATTTGCAAACTTGCCATGTGTGTTTGAGCATGTTCTAGTGATTTCTGGAGATAGCTCAGTTTTCATGTTTTGTTGTGCTTTACCTGTACATCATGCCCATGCCTTTTGTTCTTATGTTGAGATGCTGTAGCATGTTGTTTTGATGCTTGCAATATGCCTAGTTGCTGTTTTGGACAGATTGTTGCTATAACTTGTATAGTGTGTATGTGTTGAACCGTTGCTCCGTTTTGAGTGTGCTTTATATGAAACGTGCTTAGAATTGCATGTAGCTTCATATTATCATATTGCATCCTTGTTTTGAGGTGATTGCTTGATGTTTGTATGCATTTTGCATCAATGCCATGTTTAACTTGTTTTGCTCATATCTTCTAGGCCGTAGCTCCGAATTAAATGAACTTTATATGTAACTTGACTAGAATCTCGTGTAGATCATCTTGGTGCATCTTAACTTGCTGTTTAACAACTTGAACATAATGTTTATTCAGATCTGGACCAATTTCGAAATTTGCATATGAGGACTTACCGGAATTGTTATATGTTGTTCCCAGCCTCATTTAAACTTGCCTGGATGTGTTGCTCTTGTTTGCATCATCTCTTGCCATGAGTAGCTTCATGTAGTCTTCTTATGCATCATACTTGGTTGTGCATCATATCTTGTCTATGTGTGGTGTGTTTACCATGTTGTGTGCTTCTTCTCGATAGTTCTCGTTTCGTTGCGATCGTGAGGACTCGTTCGTCTACGCTTGGTTCGGCTTCATCCGTTCGTCTTCTTTATGGACTCTATCTTCTTCCTAGCGGGATTTCAGGCAAGATGAACGCTATCCTGCATCTCACTACTATCATTGCTATGCTAGTTGCTTCGTTCTATCGCTTTGCTGCGCTACCTATCACGTGTTTATCAAGCCTCCCATATTGCCATGAACCTCTAACCTTTGACACCTTTCCTATGCAAATCATTGCTTGGCTATGTTACCGCTTTGCTCAGCCCCTCTTATAGCGTTGCTAGTTGCAGGTGAAGTTGAAGATTTCTCCATCGTGGACAGGATTTTGGTTGGGATATCACAATATCTCTTATATTATTAATGCATCTATATACTTGGTAAAGGGTGGAAGACTCGGCCTTATGCCTGGTGTTTTGTTCCACTCTTGCCGCCCTAGTTTCCGTCATACCGGTGTTATGTTCCCGGATTTTGCGTTCCTTAC
Source organism: Triticum aestivum (assembly GCF_018294505.1). Classification (NCBI taxonomy): domain Eukaryota; kingdom Viridiplantae; phylum Streptophyta; class Magnoliopsida; order Poales; family Poaceae; genus Triticum; species Triticum aestivum. Next base: position 544,360,915 of record NC_057813.1, on the reverse strand, counting down.
GCGGTTGGGTGATTTATGGGACCCCCTTGACAGCTCGCTTTGAATAAAACTCCTCCAGCAAGGCCCAACATTGGTTTTACCATTTGCCTCACCACCACCTACCTTTTCCCTTGGGAGTCGCCCTCTCGAGGGTCATCTTTATTTTAGCCCCCCGGGCCAATGCTTGTCTAAGTGTTGGTCCAAACCGAGCGATGTCCGGCGCCCCCTGGGCAACCAGGGTCTATGCCAACCCGTCGTCTTGCTCATCCGGTGTGCCCTGAGAACGAGATATGTGTAGCTCCTATCGGGATTTGTCGGCATAGCGGGCGGTCTTGCTGGTCTTGTTTTACCATTGTCGAAATGTCTTGAAAACTGGGATTCCGAGTCTGATCAGGTCTTCCTGGGAGAAGGTATATCCTTCGTTGATCGCGAGAGCTTATCATGGGCTAAGTTGGGACACCCCTACAGGGTATAATCTTTCGAAAGCCGTGCCTGCGGTTATAGGCAGATGGGAATTTGTTAATGTCCGGTTGTAGATAACTTGACACCAGATCCGAATTAAAACGCATCTACCGTGTGTGTAGCTGTGATGGTCTCTTTTCGGCGGAGTCCGGGAAGTGAACACGGTTTTGGGTTATGTTTGACGTAAGTAGGAGTTCAGGATCACTTCTTGATCATTGCTAGCTTCACGACCGTTCCTTTGTTCTCTTCTCGCTCTTATTCGCGTATGTTAGCCACCATATATGCTTAGTCGCTGCTGCAGCCTCACCACTTTACCCCTTCCTTTCCCTTTAAGCTTTGCTAGTCTTGATACCCATGGTAATGGGATTGCTGAGTCCTCGTGGCTCACAGATTACTACAACAACAGTTGCAGGTACAGGTTGTGCGATGATCATGACGCGAGAGCGATGCTTGCTTGCGTTGAGTTCTTCTTCTGCTTCTTCGATCAGGGGATAGGCTCTAGGTCGGCAGCCTGGGCTAGCAGGGTGGATGTCGTTGAGTTTCTGTTTGTGTTTCATCCGTAGTCGGATGATGCTCTTATGTATTGTGATGATGTATTTGTGTGGCATTGTATGCCTTATGTATGTATCGCCATCTATTATGTAATGTTGATGTAATGATATCCACCTTGCAAAAGCGTTTCAATATGCGGGTCTATCCTTGGTGGGACCTTCGAGTTCCTTTTGGATAGGGTCACATATTGGGCATGACAGATCCTACATGTAATTATTATGAGAGAGGAAAATATGGTCATAGAAATTTTTATCTTATTAAATTACCTCTCGTCATGTTGAGATTGCTATCGTCTCTTTCTTCTTCCTTGCATATGCTAGTTTTTGCTTGCCTTGGAAATTTGTTTGCTTTTAATATGCCTATGCATAGGAAGTATGTTAGACTTAGATGTGTTTGTCACGTGTTTCATGATGCTCTCTTTGTGCTTCAATTCTTGTCTTTCATGTGAGCATCATTAAAATTATCAATGCCTAGCTAAAAGGCTTTAAAGAAAAGCGCTTGTTGGGAGACAACCCAATATTTTTCCTTGCTGTTATTTAATAAATTTTGTTTCTAATTTCTGTTTAGATTTGTTTTCTTATTTTAATTAGTGTTTGTGCCAAGTAGAACCTATAGGATAACCTATGATATGAGTTGATTTGATTCTGCTGAAAAACAGAAACTTTGCGCTCACGAGAAACAATTCAATAAATCACAGAAACGAGCTTTTGCATTGATTCTTTTTGATGCTGTTAAATAAACAAATTTTTAGGACGTCCTATTTTGGTAGGATTTTTTATGTTCCAGAAGTTTGCGCTAGCTACAGATTTCTACAGACTGTTCTGTTTTTGACAGATTCTGTTTTTCGTGTGTTGTTTGCTTATTTTGATGTATCTATGGCTAGTATGTAAGGGTATGAACCTTAGAGAACTTGGAATATAGTAGGTTTAACACCAATATAAATAAATAATGAGTTCATTATAGTACCTTATGTGGTGGTTTTGTTTTCTTTCACTAACAGAGCTTATAAGATTTCCTGTTGAGTTTTGTGTTGTGAAGTTTTCAAGTTTTGGGTAAAGCTTTTATGGACTATGGAATAAAGGGAGGCAAAAGCCTAAGCTTGGGGGTGCCCATGGCACCCCAAGATATTCAAGTATGGCCAAAAGCCTAAGCTTGGGGATGCCCCGGGAAGGCATCCCCTCTTTCATCTTCGTTCATTGGTAACTTTACTTGGAGCTATATTTTTATTCGCCACATGATATGTGTTTTGCTTGGAGCGTCGTGTATTATATTAGTATTTGCTTGTTAGTTTACCATAATAATCCTTTCTGTAAAACACCTTTTGGGAGAAGCCTCTTTGATTGAAATTTATTAGAATACTCTATGTGCTTCACTTATATCTTTTGAGCTAGTTAGTTTTTGCTCTAGTGCTTCACTTATATCTTTTATAGCACGGTGGTGGATTAATTTTGAAGAAATTGTTGATCTCTAATGCTTCAATTATATTATTTTGAGAGTCTTTTAGAACAGCATGGTATTTGCTATGGTTATAAATTGGTCCTAGAATGATGAGCATCCAAGTTGGGTATAATAAAAACTATCACAGGAAGTGAATTGGATGCTATGATCAACTTGATACTTGATGATTGTTTTGAGATAGGGAGGTAGTGATATTAAAGTCATGATAGTTGGGTGATTATGAATTTAAAGAATGCCTATGTTGAAGTTAGCAAGTCCCGTAGCATGCATGTATGGTTAAAGTTGTGTAACAAATTTGAAGCATGAAGTGTACCTGGCTTGTGCATCCTGATGAGTGGCGGTCGGGGACGAGCGATGGTCTTTTCCTACCAATCTATACCCCTAGGAGCATGCATGTAGTGCTTGGTTTTTGATGACTTCTAAATTTTTGCAATAAGTATATGAGTTCTTTTGACTAATGTTGATTCCATGGATTATGCACACTTTTACCTTTCCATCATTGCTAGCCTCTTCGGTACCGTGCATTGCCCTTTCTCACCTTGAGAGTTGGTGCAAACTTCGCCGGTGCATCCAAACCTCGTGATATGATACGCTCTATCACACATAAACATCCTTATATCTTCCTCAAAACAACCACCATACCTACCTATTTATGGCATTTCCATAGCCATTCCGAGATATATTGCCATGCAACGTTCCACCATTTCGTTCATCATCATGACATACATTACTTTTGTCATATTGCCATTGCATGATCATGTAGTTGACATCGTATTTGTGGCAAATCCACCAAGCATAATTTTTATACATGTCACTCTTGATTCATTGCACCATCCCGGTACACCGCTGGAGGCATTCATATAGAGTCATATCTTGTTCTAGTTTCGAGTTGTAATTCATGTGTTGTAATCAATAAAAGTGTGATGATCATCATTATTAGAGCATTGCCCAAAAAGAAAAAAAGAAAGGCCAAAGAAAAAAAAGAAAAAAAGAAAAAGAAAAAAAGAAAAAGAAAAAAAATAAAATAAAAAGAAAATAAAAAAGGGGCAATGCTACTATCTCTTTTTCCACACTTGTGCTTCAAAGTAGCACCTTGTTCTTTATTGAGTCTCATATATTGTGCTTCAAAGTAGCACCATGTTCTTCATGTAGAGAGTCTCATAGGTTGTCACTTTCATATAATAGTGGGAATTTTTCATTATAGAACTTGGCTTGTATATTCCTACGATGGGCTTCCTCAAATTCCCTAGGTCTTCGTGAGCAAGCAAGTTGGATGCACACCCACTAGTTTTCTTTTGTTGAGATTTCATTCATTTTTAGCTCTAGTGCATCCGTTGCATGGCAATCCCTACTCCTCATGTTGACATCAATTGATGGGCATTCCCATAGCCCATTAATTATCCTCGTCAATATGAGACTTTCTCCTTTTTTGTCTTCTCCACACAATCCCCAATCATTATTCTATTCCACCCATAGTGATATATCCATGGCTCACGCTCATGTATTGCGTGAAGGTTGAAAAAGTTTGAGATTATTTAAGTACGAAACAATTGCTTGGCTTGTCATCGGGGGTATAGAAGTTGGGAACATCTTTGTGTGACGAAAATGAAGCATAGCCTAACTATATGATTTTGTAGGGATGAACTTTCTTTAGCCATGTTATTTTGAGAAGACATGATTGGTTTTATTAGTATGCTTGAAGTATTGCTAGTTCTTTTGTCAATATGAACTTTTATCTTGAATCATTTGGATCTAAACATTCATGCCACAATAAAGAAAATTACATTGAGAATTATGCTAGGTAGCATTCCACATCAAAAAATTTGTTTTTATCATTTACCTACTCGAGGACGAGCAGGAATTAAGCTTGGGGATGCTTGATACTTCTCCAATGTATCTATAATTTTTGATTGTTCCATGCTATTATATTACCTGTTTTGGATGTTTATGGGGTTTATTTTACACATTATTATCATTTTTGGGACTAACCTACTAACCGGAGGCCAAACCCGTATTGCTTTTTTTGTCTATTTCAGTATTTCGAAGGAAAGGAATCTCAAATAGAGTCCAAACGGAATAAAACCTTTGGAAGCGTGATTTTTGGAATGAACGTGATCCAGAGGACTTGGAGTGCAAGTCAAGAAGCAGCCGATGCGGCCACGAGAGGGTGGGGCGCCCCCCTAAAGGGCGTGCCCCCTGTCTCGTGGGCCCCTGGGCGGCCACCGACGTACTTCTTCCTCCTATATAAGACTACATACCCTGAAAACATCCAGGGAGCAACCGAAACACAATTTCCACCACCGTAACCTTCTATATCCGCGAGACCGCATCTTGGAGCCGTCGTCGGCGTTCTTCCGGAGGGGGATTCCACCATGTAGGGCTTCTACATCAACACCATAGCCTTTCTGATGAGTTGTGAGTAGTTTACCACAGACCTTCAGGTCCATAGTTATTAGCTAGTTGGCTTCTTCTCTCTTTTTGGATCTCAATACAATGTTCTCCCCCTCTCTTGTGGAGATCTATTCGATGTAATCTCTTTTTGCGGTGTGTTTGTCGAGATCCAATGAATTGTGGGTTTATGATCAAGTTTATCTATGGATAATAATTGAATCTTCTCTGAATTCTTTTATATGATTGAGTTATCTTTGCAAGTCTCTTTGAATTATCGGTTTGGTTTGGCCTACTAGATTGATCTTTCTTGCCATGGGAGAAGCGCTTAGCTTTGGGTTCAATCTTGTGGTCTTCTTACCCAGTGACAGAAAGGGTTGCAAGACACGTATTGTATTGTTGCCATCGAGGATAAAAAGATGGGGTTTATATCATATTGCTTGAGTTTATCCCTCTACATCATGTCATCTGCGTTACTCTATTCTTATGAACTTAATACTCTAGATGCATGCTGGATAGCGGTCGATGTGTGGAGTAATAGTAGTAGATGCAGGCAGGAGTCGGTCTACTTGTTGCAGACGTGATGCCTATATACATGATCATGCCTAGATAACGCCATAATTATTCGCTTTTCTATCAATTGCTTGACAGTAATTTGTTCACCCACCGTAATACTTATGCTCTCGAGAGAAGCCTCTAGTGAAACTTATGGCCCCCGGGTCTATCTCTTATCATATTTGCTTCCAATCTACTTTTATTTGCATCTTTATTTTATGCATCTATATTATAAAATACCAAAAATATATTTATCTTATTATATTATCTCTATCAGATCTCACTTTCGCAAGTGGACTTGAAGGGATTGACAACCCCTTTATTGCATTGGTTGCGAGTTCTTTGTTTGTTTGTGTAGTTTCATGGGACTTGTTGAGGAGTCTCCTACTGGATTGATACCTTGGTTCTCAAAAACTGAGGGAAATACTTATGCTACTATTGCTGCATCACCCTTTCCTCTTCAAGGAAAACCAACGCAAGCTCAAGATGTAGCAGAACACTGAGCCTCCAGCGTGTATATACATATGTAGTGCGGTAAGAGTGTGGAGAGTGCAAACCCTAGTGACCAAGCGCTGAGGCTCCATCTTATATATATACTGTAGTACGGACTGAGCTCCGGTGCCTTAACTGCACCTACTTTTGGCTGTATGACAGGTGGGCCAGCCACATTTTGGGCCCACCTATCATAAACCCAAAGGCAGGTGCACAAAAGTCAATGAAGTTGCCTCCATATAGTACTCATGTATACGACTAATATATAGTGGAGTGGTTTTCTTATTCTCTTCATAATAATCGTTTTAAATTGTGTAAGTATGAAACGAAACTCTTTATTTAACGTACCAGTGAATAAAACTACTATGGAGTACTTCCGATGAACTAACGATCCACCTGTCCTGGTCGCACTTCCTATCCTTCACGTGCGGTACACTACCCTCCCTTAAGTGAACAACCACATATGCGCCAAATTATCGGAAACGTGTGAGAGTGTGTACAAATAAAGAATTTTAATTTCAATTATCGGAAAGGTTTGAGAGTATGTACAATTTGCCTTCTCTAATAATTATGGTCAAACTTTACAAAGTTTGACTTCAGTCAAATCTAATATGCGGAGTAAATAAAAATGGAGGGCTACTACGTCCATCCGGGTTTTTTAGTCCACACCATTTTTTTATTCAAAGTTAATAGCTGGACAAATAAAATTACAGGGGAGCTGGAGACAAAGTTGTGAGAAGGCTTAGAAATCAATCCAAAACTTATGCTCTTAGTACCAACGTCGATCCTTCTTCGAGGAAACATTTGGTTCATAGCCAATTGTGTGATAAAATTGCACCAACGTGAAAGACGACTGCGTCTCCAACGCAACCAAGGTGAACTGATGAAGGATATCATCTTTGTGGGTAAATTTTTCATTGAAAATTGACCAGCTTCACTAGCCGACGCAACCATGAGGCGCAACCATGAGCATCAATAGGTCATCATGGTGATGCATCATCCATTTGGCATCAAGTTTGGGTGAGGCACCTATGAAGTTCGAAAAATCCTCACTGTGGTCTGTTTCTTCTCAGTAATCAAAATCGAGGAAGGAAGAACCACATGGCAGAGGACAGTGAGGCAGAACAACAATGGCCATCCAATTTTGTGCAATTCCACTAAAATTGAGGAAGACATGCCCGGGTATGGAGACACGCATCGCTGTTTCCAAAAATATAAAAAAGGGATATAGTGTTGTTACTTTGCTTTACAAGATTAACAACGACATCTCAATTGTCAATAAGTATTAATGAAAAGTACACCAACAAACAGAAGCATCATGATTATCTTGATGGGATATAAACTAGGATACCCGAGAAAAAAGCATTTCTTCATTTAACCAGTGATAGTATTAGATTAGCAGCAGCAATAGGAGCAAATGGACAATGACCGCACAACCACCATGTACTTTTTGTCGAAACAACATGTATACCTCCACCGAGGCATAAATCAGGACAACTTTTCGAGTGGAATTTCCTCTATAATAGTAGGTGATGTTGGACCAGCCGAAACCCTAGCTACTATAAATGGGGAGCTGGGGAGCATAGAAAAAAACTTGCATGCAGCGACCTGGGGAGCTGGACCAGTTCAAGAAGTTAAACCTCAGGTGGGCGAGATGTCGCTTAGGCGGGCGGGCGGGTGAGGGAGTCCTGGATAAGTGTAACATCCATGATGCGGCTATATCTCCCACGTGTCGAAGCATGACTTAGAGGCATAACCGCATGGTGGTTTTGTCGCAAGAAGGGTCATCTTCACACAATCCCATGTAATGAACAAGACTGGGATAAAGAGTTGGCTTACAATCGCCACTTCACACATTGAACATATAAATCATACATCATTCAAAGTACACACATAGTCCGACTACGGACGAAGCCAAAAGAAAAGAAGATAACCCAACTGCTAGATCCCCGATCGTCCCAACTGGGCTCCACTACTGATCACCATGAAACGAAACATAGCAACAAGCAAGATCTTCGTAGAGCTCCCATCTGAGCTCGGTTGCATCACCTGCACTAGTATCATCGGCACCTGCAACTGTTGTGATAGTATCTGGTGAGTCACGAGGACTCAGCAATCTCAAAACCTGCGAGATCAAGACTATATAAGCTTATGGGTAGGAAGTGGTAATGAGGTGGAGTTGCAGCAAGCACTAAGCAAATATGGTGGCTAACATACGCAAATAAGAGCGAGAAGAGAAGCAACAGAACGGTCGTGAAGCTAGAAGTGATCAAGAAGTGATCCTGAACTCCTACTTACGTCAAACATAACTCAAAACCGTGTTCACTTCCCGGACTCCACCGAAAAGAGACCATCACGGCTACATACGCAGTTGGTGCATTTTAATTAAGTCAAGTGTCAAGTTCTCTACAACCGCATATTAACAAATTCCCATTTGCCGGATAACCGCGGGCATGACTTCCGAAAGTTTAAACCCTGCAGGGGTGTCCCAACTTAGCCCATCATAAGCTCTCACGGTCAACGAAGGATATTCCTTCTCCCAGGAAGACCCGATCAGCCTCGGAATCCTGGTTACAAGACATTTCGACAATGGTAAAACAAGACCAGCAAAGCCGCCCGATGTGCCGACAAATCCCGATAGGAGGTGCACATATCTTGTTCTCAGGGCACACCGGATGAACACTACGTACAACTAAAACCAGCCCTCAAGTT
>NC_057813.1:544326760-544352052 GCF_018294505.1 Triticum aestivum | reverse complement strand
ACCCTTGAGTCTGCAGATTCCAAGGGAAAAAGGCTTAGGTGGAAAATGTTAAAACCAAGGTTGGCCCTTGCTGGAGGTGTTTTATTCAAAGTGAACTGTCAAGGGGTTCCCATAAATCACCCAACCGCGTAAGGAACGCAAAATCAAGGAACATAATACCGGTATGACGGAAACTAGGGCGGCAAGAGTGGAACAAAACACCAGGCCTAAGGCCGAGTCTTCCACCCTTTACCAAGTCTATAGGTGCATTAATTAAAAAGAGATATTGTGATATCCCAACATAATCGTGTCCATCATGGAGCAATCTACAACTTCACCTGCAACTAACAACGCTATAAGAGGGGCTGAGCAAAGCGGTAACATAGCCAAACAACGGTTTGCTAGGAAGGGTGAAAAGGTTAGAGGTTGGCATGGCAGTTTGGGAGGCATGGTAAAGAAGTGATAGGTAGCGCAACATAGCGATAGAACGAAGCAACTAGCAAGCAAAGATAAAAGTGATATCGAGGGTAATGGTCATCTTGCCTGAGATCCCGCAAGGAAGAAGAACGAGTCCATGAAGAAGACAAACGGACGTAGCCGAACAAATCCTCACAACTCCTGAACGAAACCAATGCTAACGAGAGAAGCAAACCGGAAAGAAGCATACAACATGGTTAACAACCATCACATAAGCATGGCATGATGCACAATCAAGTATGATGCATGTTCGGTTTAGACAGGCATGGCATGGCAAAGTGCACAAACAACACTACAAGTTAAGTGGAGCTCAATATGCAACGAGTTGCATATTGACAAGATACCACATTCGAGTTATTTAGTTAGCTCTCAGTTATGTACAACAATATTAAATGTTGTTAAACATGGCAAGAGGTGAAGCATAATGAAACTAACTACTTAGGCAAGTTTAAATGAGGCCAGAACAACAAACAACAATTCCGGAAAATCCCCACATGTCATTTAGCAATTTAAAGCAAACAACATTTTAACATTTTAAATGTTGTTATCATGATGCGAATGACATATGCATGTTTTATGCAATTTCGATGAAAAAGTTGACATGAAGATGATAAGGAGCATTTGGTCACCATGGCGGAACGAAACGGGTGCCACGACAACGAATCCGAAAATGATGTCACAACAACATATCGGTTCCGGTAGCTCACGGAGATATTGGTGCAAAAGAAGTGGGCGTGAGCGTGTCATGCAAGGATGGTGGGGGTGCTCCCAGATTCCGGGTTCCCACGGGAAGGCGGCATGGCAAACGAGGAACGTGCAAAGACCTCTCTCGGAGATGGTGGAAACACGAGCATCTCATACAACATGGATTCGTTCACGGGCGTCGTCTCGGTGTTATACCTTTGAAGCGTGCATTTCGGAGCGGGTCGAGTTCGATGAAGGAAGTAGTGGTACACGGGCCGTAGTGGAAGTAGTCGTTCTCGTGACGGTAGTGGAAGTAGTTGTACACGTTCATTTCGGAGAGGTACTTGACGAATCCAACGTCTTCGGGGCGACGGTAGTGGTACACGTGGTAGATGAACTTGGCGATCCAAAGGGGTACTTGGCGGGTTGTCGAAGTACGCGTTCTTGGCGATCCCACAGACGCGGTAGAGGTACTTGACGCGTCACCGTGTAGTCGAACTTGGCGGTCTTGAGGAACCGTAGTGGTATTGGGCGAGATACACGGCCACGGTAGCTGTGCATGCTCCCACATCAAACTTGGAGGGACACCAACATCGTGGTACTTGGTGAATCCCGGAGACGGTACTTGACGATCCAGGTATGGGTCTTGGCGGTCTTGACGAATCCAAGTGACACCAGGCACACGTCCACGGTAGTCTTCGGACTTGGGCTCCGGGTAGATGACTAGAGGGTCTCAGTCAGGAGCACTTGTGGCAAAGAAGTGCCCGCGAACGAGACGATGCAGCACGAACAGGAGGCGGATGCCACATTCAGGCGAGCGGCATGGCTCCCTGGTCGGAGTCGGTAGGGCCGACACGAGGCAGTGATGAAGAGGAGGTCGTAGGGAGAGCTGCTGGAGGTGGATGTAGAGGGTCGCCGGGCGGGGTACGGCGGCGCGACGGTAGCAGGAGGCGAAGGCGAAGATGGTCCGGTTGGGCGATGCGGATGGATCTGAAGGCGGAGACAGCACGCGAGGAGGAGGTCGGGGATGGGTCGTCGAGGCTAGAACCAGGGTGGAGGCGCACAGGAGGAGGCTCGAGGAGCGCTAGAGTTGGTGGTCCTCGCGGGTGCAAGGCGGCCGGTGCTGAGGCTCCTGCGAACTCCGGCCAAAACGGAGGGGACGAGCGGCGCGGGGCTCCTGCTGGGTGCGGAGGACGACGGATGCGGGCGCAGGTGCTCGAGGAGCTCCTCTCCTCGAGCGCTCGGGCGATGGGGACTTGGCGAGGAGGAGGCACGGGAACACCGGTTCCATCCAGGAACGAGGCGGAGCGAGCTAGGCGGCCTGGACTCGCCGGCCGGAGGGGCGACGGGGCATGGTTTCGGGCGCCATGGGAGGCAAGGCATGGGGCATGAAGGAGGAGATCGAGCGGAGAGAGATGGGGATCGAGGCTCCTGGCGGCGCTGGATGGGGCATCGAGGGAGAGAGCGAGGGGATCGACAGGAGGCTAGGGTTAAGATGGGGATGAATGGGCTTTGGGCTTAGGGGCCGGCTAGCCTGCAGGCTCTCTTCTCTCTCTCACTCTAAAGAAAATAAAAAAATAGAGATAAGAAAGAAAAGAAAGGGAGGTTAGGGGAAGAAGTTGGACACGCGGATAATTTTCCCGGACTCACAAAAATGTGCTTGTTCCAAGAAAATAGAAAAGATCATGATTGAAATATTTAAATCCAAACTCATTTGATTTAAATTCAAATGATTTGAATAGGAAGTGAGGGTTGGGAAGGTCCAAAAATGTTCGGATTTTTGGTGGAGCTCCGGAATATGATGAAAGAATATATGGCAAGGTTGGAGACCAAGAATTAAGATAACAAAGGCATTGCGATAATTTTCAAGTGTGTTGCGGTTAATTCCAAACTAATGGAATATTTATTATAACTCCCTAAATATCGAGAGGATATGTTATAAAGAGAAATCACCATGTGAATTCCCTCGATTTAAATAGATCAAAAGATCTATGCCATTTATTTAGTTGAGGTTTTAAAAATTAAATGACATGCTGGCTTGATGACATGATGTAATACAAAAATAAAAGAGCAAGCACAAAAGAAACACACGGCGATAACAAAGTAACTGGGCGGCATCTGGAGCGTCGGTCTTGGGGCGTCACAACACTCCACCACTACAAGAGGATCTCGTCCCGAGATCTAGGATGGCACCGGAGGGAGGTGGAAGAGCAAGAGAGGGGGTAAAACTAAGTTGCTTCTTCGACAAATGAGTGAAACCAAAGAACCTTGCGAGGTTGAAAAGTTGAAAGAAAGAACACAACGGAGTTGAACACAATTGAGAGAAGAGCGGTAGAAAATAGAAACAAGGAACACCATGTGAACCTTGGAGGCTTCAAAGCTATGAATGACGAGTACAATGGACAAGAAGGAATTGAAATCACTCTGGTTGAAACGAGATAAACAAGGAACAAGGAATATCAAAATCGGACAGCACTCCTGTTGAAAATAGATGCAAGACTTGATAAGATGAAAAAGAACTTGAAAAAAAGACACGACACTCGGTTAAATGGATAAGCATGAAAAGAACACGATCCTGACAAAACAAGATGATGAGTGAAGAGAGCAACATCACAATGCCTCCGGAAGAAAGAATAGAAGATAGATCATTGGAATAACAGAATGGAGAAGAAAAATGCCAACTTGTGCCACAAATGAGCTTGGAAAGCACCCTTCCAAGAAGGTCATAACGGAGTTGTTGGAAAACCAACAACGAAACGAATAAGCTTGTAGTGGGCTTATGGAAAACTTCTCAAAATTGAGGTGAAATTCTGCCACTACGGAAACAAATAATATAATTGATAACACCAATGAGATGAAAAATTTCTTCCACCAAGATGATAGAGAGATAACTTGGACCATTGATAATCACCACAATAGCAACATTCCTTAGGTAAGGCTTTAGATGAAATATGACACAAGATAACTCCAACAAAGAGATTAATGGATTTAGAATACCTCAATCTTGACGAACATATGAATCATGAAACATGAAGGAAATTGTGAAGAGTGACATAACACCACCTCAAAAGATAAGGTAGAAAGAATTGCACTTCAGGATGCACGATGAAGAATGCTTGAACTCCTCAAAACAAAACATGTGTTGAGCACCATGTTTATTTTTAGAGTATAGCTTGGCTGATCTTAACTTCAAGAGAAATCTTGAAGAACAATTGAAGAATGAAAAGAATCCTTGATGGACCACCATGTAGAGCCTCCATGAAGAACTCCGGTAATAGAAGGATGATAAAAAGAAAGAGAAGTTGAAAACTCAAGGTGAAGCCTTGCGATGATTTAGATGTAGCTTCGCGACGAGATAATGCGGAAAACTTGGAACTCCAGGAATAAAAAAAAGAAGCATCTAGAACAAAGAAATGTGACATGATGAACAACTCTGGAAAGAAGAAACTAGATCACTTGGATGAATCAATAATAAGAATTACGTTATGCATATCCTTCACCAATTTAAATTGATGACAAGAAACGGATTTGGCATACTACTTATTCTCGTAGAAAGGATTAAGAATGGAAACATGATTCTTCTGAGATATCTTTAGCACTCCGGATACGAATAGAGAGAGGTGAATGATTATGAGATGCACCGACATGGGATAGCATTTGAAACGAGGAAAGGGATATGATCAACACCAAAAGCTTGAGTTAAATCCACCGAAAAAGAATACGAGAATGAAGAATGATGAACTTGAAGCTCGTGAGCATCTTCACGAGGGATCACCGGATCAGAACATTGATTGAAAAGAGTGAAGAGACTTCACATGAATAAATGGATACTTGATTAAAATAACTGAGTCCTTGAAGAAAAAGAGTGGGAGAGCGGGAAAAAAACAAAGGCAACTTGGGACGGATGAAACAAACACCATTGAGAAAACTTAGAATTGATCTTGCGGATGTTGAGATGATCAGATCCACTTGAAGAGAAGCACGCCGGTTGTAAAAGAATTAACATGACAACCTCAATGATCAAGAAGGATTAGCACTCCCATAGAAATATGAGAACACCATTTAGGGAAGGTATGGATCAACACTTGACATCGAAGCAACTCGAATACCACAACTCAAAACAAAACAAAGGATTTGGCTTGCAGAATAAGCCGGAACAAACATATGATAGAGATTCCGTCCGAAGTTTTCGTGGCGGGGCCCACACGGGCTCGATCGTACAGCACCATCATGTACAAGGCAGTGCACATGACATACGAAGCGCCCCCGAACCACCATAGCCAAGGGTTCTTTAAGACACAATGAGACCACTGTAAAAAACGACCGTGGATAGGCGGACCACTAGACGTCGAACCCCAATCTCATATCATGCATCTGTCGGAAAGAAAAAACTAGAGCTACTTGAATTCCCACCTATAAACTCCCGAAACTTTCTGGTTATGCAATCTAGTGTTGGGGATACAGGGGAAGCAATATATATCTCACCCAAAACTAACAATTCCTACATCCAAGCTGTATCCATCCGTCAACACATAACCAAGAAACCTTCAGAAATCGTGTACCTCAACCTTCGAAAAGCATCCGTTATACAAGCTATGGCAATACTCCCGAACTCCCGCCCTAGTACTGGGTGGCGTCGAGGTTATCTCACCAACAACTGCATAAAAGAGATTTTCGATGCAAAACTCAGGTATTCCAGAACTGCAACGATAAAATTATGACGACAACACCTCGGAGCTCAACTCCTCGGGACACTGCCACAACCCCTAAATGTCAGGAGGCACCAAGAACAATGTTCTCGTCATAAGAATATCGGAACGATCCCAAGATACCCGCGTGATCCTAAAAAAAATTAGTGAAATTTGAGGCGAGGAAAGACAAAATATCTACGTCAGGAGACCTCACCAGAGCGACGAAGGGACTGAGGAGTAAAAAGAATCCTACTCTCCGATATATATAATCCTAAGAATCAAAACATTTTTGTTCTAGACTCAACAACGCCAACGATTCGATCAAGCAAGGGGCTCCTAAGTCGGGGATGGCTCTGATTACAAACTTGTAACACCCATGATGCGGCTATATCTCCCACGTGTTGAAGCACGACTTAGAGGCATAACCTCATGGTGGTTTTATCGCAAGAAGGGTCATCTTCACACAATCCCATGTAATGAACAAGACTGGGATAAAGAGTTGGCTTACAATCGCCACTTCACACATTGAACATATAAATCATACATCATTCAAAGTACACACATAGTCCGACTACGGACGAAGCCAAAAGAAAAGAAGATAACCCAACTGCTAGATCCCCGATCATCCCAACTGGGCTCCACTACTGATCACCATGAAATGAAACATAGCAACAAGCAAGATCTTCATAGAGCTCCCATCTGAGCTCGATTGCATCACCTGCACTAGTATCATCGGCACCTGCAACTATTGTGATAGTATCTGGTGAGTCACGAGGACTCAACAATCTCAAAACCCGCGAGATCAAGACTATATAATCTTATGGGTAGGAAGTGGTAATGAGGTGGAGTTGCAGCAAGCACTAAGCAAATATGGTGGCTAACATACGCAAATAAGAGCGAGAAGAGAAGCAACGGAACGGTCCTGAAGCTAGAAGTGATCAAGAAGTGATCCTGAACTCCTACTTACGTCAAACATAACTCAAAAACGTGTTCACTTCCTGGACTCCACCGAAAAGAGACCATCACGGCTACACACGCAGTTGGTGCATTTTAGTTAAGTCAAGTGTCAAGTTCTCTACAACCAGATATTAACAAATTCCCATCTGCCGCATAACCGCGGGCACGGCTTTCGAAAGTTTAAACCCTGCAGGGGGGTCCCAACTTAGCCCATCATAAGCTCTCATGGTCAATGAAGGATATTCCTTCCCCAGGAAGACCCGATCAGCCTCGGAATCCCGGTTAGAAGACATTTCGACAATGGTAAAACAAGACCAGCAAAGCCGCCTGATGTGCCGACAAATCCCGATAGGAGCTGCACATATCTCGTTCTCAGGGCACACCAGATGAACACTACGTACAACTAAAACCAGCCCTCAAGTTTCCCCGAGGTGACGCTAAAAGTGGCTCTAGTTTGGACCAACACTCGGAGGAGCACTGGCCCGGGGGAAAAAGGCTTAGGTGGCAAATGTTAAAACCAAGGTTGGGCCTTGCTGGAGGAGTTTTATTCAAAGCGAATTGTCAAGGGGGTCCCATAAATCACCCAACCGCGTAAGGAACGCAAAATCAAGGAACATAATACCGGTATGATGGAAACTAGGGCAGCAAGAGTGGAACAAAACACCAGGCATAAGGCCGAGTCTTCCACCCTTTACCAAGTATATAGATGCATTAATTAAAAAGAGATATTGTGATATCCCAACATAATCCTGTCCATCATGGAGCAATCTTCAACTTCACCTGCAACTAACAATGCTATAAGAGGGGCTGAGCAAAGCGGTAACATAGCCAAACAACGGTTTGCTAGGAAGGGTGAAAAGGTTAGAGGTTGGCATGGCAGTTTGGGAGGCATGGTAAACAAGTGATAGGTAGCACAACATAGCGATAGAACGTAGCAACTAGCAAGCAAAGATAAAAGTGATATCGAGGGTAATGGTCATCTTGCCTGAGATCCCGCAAGGAAGAAGAACGAGTCCATGAAGAAGACAAACTGACGTAGCCGAACGAATCCTCACAACTCCGGAAGGAAACCGAAGCTAACGAGAGAAGCAAACCGGAAAGAAGCATACAACATGGTAAACAACCATCACATAAGCATGTCATGATGCACAATCAAGTATGATGCATGTTCGGTTTAGAGAGGCATGGCATGGCAAAGTGCACAAACAACACTACAAGTTAAGTGGAGCTCAATATGCAACGAGTTGCATATTGACAAGACACCACATTCGAGTTATTTAGTTAGCTCTCAGTTATGTACAACAATATTAAATGTTGTTAAACATGGCAAGAGGTGAAGCATAATAAAACTAACTACTTAGGCAAGTTTAAATGAGGCCGGAACAACAAACAACAATTCCGGAAAATCCCCACATGTCATTTAGCAATTTAAAGCAAACAACATTTTAACATTTTAAATGTTGTTATCATGATGCGAATGACATATGCAGGTTTTATGCAATTTTTATGAAAAAGTTGACATGAAGATGATAAGGAGCATTTGGTCACCATGGCGGAACGAAACGGGTGCCACGGCAACGAATCCGAAAATGTTGTCACAACAACATATCGGTTTCGGTAGCTCACGGAGATACCGGTGCAAAAGAAGTGGGCGTGAGCGTGTCATGCAAGGATGGTGGGGGTGCTCCTAGATTCCGGGTTCCCACGGGACGGCGGCATGGCAAACAAGGAACGTGCAAAGACCTCTCTCGGACATGGTGCAAACACGAGCATCTCATACAACATGCATTCGTTCACGGGCGTCGTCTCAGTGTTATACCTTCGAAGCATGCATTTCGGAGCGGGTCGAGTTTGACGAAGGAAGTAGTGGTACACGGGCCGTAGTGGAAGTAGTCGTTATCGCAACGGTAGTGGAAGTAGTTGTACACGTTCATTTCGGAGAGGTACTTGACGAATCCAACGCCTTCGGGGCGACGGTAGTGGTACACGTGGTAGATGAACTTGGCGATCCGAAGGGGTACTTGGCGGGTCGTCGAGGTACGCGTTCTTGGCGATCCTGTAGACGCGGTAGAGGTACTTGATGCGTCACCATGTAGTCAAACTTGGCGGTCTTGAGGAACCGTAGTGGTACTGGGCGAGATACATGGCCATGGTAGCTGTGCATGCTCCCACATCAAACTTGGAGGGACACCGACGTCGTGGTACTTGGTGAATCCCGGAGACGGTACTTGACGATCCAGGTATGGGTCTTGGCGGTCTTGACGAATCAAAGTGACACTAGGCACACGTCCACGATAGTCTTCGGACTTGGGCTCAGGGTAGATGACTTGAGGGTCTCAGTCAGGAGCACTTGTGGCAAAGAAGTGCCCGCGAAGGAGACGATGCAGCACGAACAGGAGGCGGATGCCACATTCAGGCGAGCGGCGGGGCTCCCTGGTCGGAGTTGGTAGGGCCGGCACGAGGCGGTGATGAAGAGGAGGTCGCAGGGAGAGCTGCTGGAGGTGTATGCAGAGGGTCGCCGGGCGGGGTACAGCGGCGCGCCGGTAGCAGGAGGCGAAGGCGGAGATGGTCCGGTTGGGCGGTGCGGATGGATCTGAAGGCAGAGACGGCACGCGAGGAGGAGGTCGCGGATGGGTCGTCAAGGGTGGAACCAGGGTGGAGGCGCACAGGAGGAGGCTCGAGGCGCGCTAGAGGTGGTGGTCCTCGCGGGTGCAAGGTGGCCGGTGCTGGGGCTCCGGCGAACTCTGGCCAAAATGGAGGGGACGAGCGGCGCGGGGCTCCTACTGGGCGCGGAGGACGACGGATGAGGGCGCAGGTGCTCGAGGAGCTCCTCTCCTCGAGCGCTCGGGCGACGGGGGCTTGGCGAGGAGGAGGCGCGGGAACACCGGTTCCATCCAGGAACGTGGCGGGGCGAGCTGGGCTGCCTGGACTCGCCGGCCGGAGGGGCGATGGGGCATGGTTTCGGGCGCCATGGGAGGCAAGGCGTGGGGCGTGAAGGAGGAGATCGAGCGGAGAGAGATGGGGATCGAGGCTCCTGGCGGCGCTGGATGGGGTATCGAGGGAGAGAGCGAGGGGATCGACAGGAGGCTAGGGTTAAGATGAGGATGACTGGGCTTTGGGCTTAGGGGCCGGCTGGGCTGCGGGCTCTCTTCTCTCTCTCACTCTAAAGAAAATAAAAAAACAGAGATAAGAAAGAAAAGAAAGGGAGGTTAGGGGAAGAAGTTGGACACGCGGATAATTTTCCCGGACTCACAAAAATGTGCTTGTTCCGAGAAAATAGAAAAGGCCATGATTGAAAGATTTAAATCCAAACTCATTTGATTTAAATTCAAATGATTTGAATAGGAAGTGAGGGTTGGGAAGGTCCAAAAATGTTCGGATTTTTGGTGGAGCTCCGGAATATGATGAAAGAATATATGGCAAGGTTGGAGACCAAGAATTAAGATAACAAAGGCATTGGGATAATTTGCAAGTGTGTTGCGGTTAATTCCAAACTAATGGAATATTTATTATAACTCCCTAAATATCGAGAGGATATGTTATAAAGAGAAATCACCATGTGAATTCCCTCGATTTAAATAGATCAAAAGATCTATGCCATTTATTTAGTTAAGGTTTGAAAAATTAAATGACATGCTCGCATGATGACATGATGCAATGCAAAAATAAAAGAGCAAGCACAAAAGAAACACACGGCGATAACAAAATAACTGGGCGGCATCTGGAGCGTCGGTCTTGGGGCGTCACAATAAGGGGGTATCCCGATAGCCGGACTATATACTTTGGTCGGACTGTTGGACTATAAAGATACAAGATTGAAGACTCTGTCCCGTATCCGGATGGGAATCTCCTTTGCGTGGAAGGCAAGCTTGGCAATCCGGATGATAGATCTCCTTCTCTGTAACCGACTCTGTGTAACCCTAGCCCCCTCCGGTGTCTATATAAACTGGAGGGTTTTAGTCCGTATGACAACACAATCAGAATCATAGGCTAGCCTCTAGGGTTTAGCCTCTACGATCTCGTGGTAGACCAACTCTTGTAATACTCATATCATCAAGATAAATCAAGCAGGAAGTTGGGTATTGCCTCCATCGAGAGGGCCCGAACCTGGGTAAACATTGTATCCCCAGTCTCCTGTTACCATTAGCCTTAGACGCATAGTTCGGGACCCCTACCCGAGATCCGCCGGTTTTGACACCGACATTGGTGCTTTCACTGAGAGTTCCTCTGTGCCGTCGCTGTAAGGCTCGATGGCTTCTCCAACCTTCAACAATGCCGTCCTGGGTGAGACTTTTCTCCCCGTACAGATCTTCATGTTCGGCGGCTTCGCACTACGGGCCAACTCGCTTGGCCATCTAGAGCAGATCGACAGCTACGCCCCTGGCCATCAGGTCAGGTTCGGGAACCTAAACTACACTACCGACATCCGCGGAGACTTGATCTTCGATGGATTCAGGCCCATGTTAGGAGCGGCGAACGATCATGACATGCATGACCTAGATCTGTCGTCGGATAGTATTCGGAACATCGCGCCTGTTACGGCTCCAAACTTCGATCCGAAACAGATTGTGCCTCCCGAGGACGGGTGGATGGACCCCTCCCTGGAGGCCGCACACTCATCGGCGTTGGAGCCGAACACAAACTCCGCTCCTAAGGAGATCTGTGCCTCTGGACCCCCGGATTTGTCTTCGGTCGTGGGTTCCGGACCGCGTGCATGCATGCCCATCGAATCTGATTGGGCCCCAATCATGGAGTTCACTGCAGTGGATATCTTTCAACACACGCCCTTTGGAGACGTGCTAAATTCATTGAGGTCTCTCTCTCTATCAGGAGATTCCTGGCCGAACTATGTCCGGCTCGAGTGGGAAGCAGGCGACGAAGAAATTCGTTACCCACCCACCACCCACTTAATAGCCACTGTCGATGATTTGACCGACATGCTTAACTTCGACTCCGAAGACATCGACGGTATAGACGATGATGCGGGAGAATAACAAGAACCACCGCCCACAGGGCGCTGGACAGCCACCTCCTCATATGATATATATATATGGTGGGCACCCCCAAAGAGAACAATGGTGATGATGCTACAGAAGATAACCCCTTAGGGAGGAAATCAAAGCACGGGCGTCATCGGTGCCGCTCTTAGCCCTGCCACTGCAATATCAGCACAGGAGATGAAAACAATCCGGATGCTGCCGAAGATGAATACAACCCTGATCAGCCTGCCTTTGAACAAGCCGAACTGGAGCACGGGCTGATCAGCCCAGAGGAACAGGCAATGGATGGATATGCGGAGGATGACAACTACATGCCTCCCTCCGACGACGAGGTGAGCCTCGGCGACGATGAATTCAGCGTACCTGAGGATCCCATAGAGCAGGAGCGCTTCAAGCGCAGGCTCATAGCCACTGTGAGAAGTCTGAAAAAGAAGCAACATCAGCTCCAAGATGATCAAGATCTGCTCACAGACATATGGACTAAGGTTTTGGCAGCCGAGGAATACAGACTCGAGCGCCCAACCAAAGGTTACCCAAAGCACAAGTTGCTACCTCAACTAGAGGAGGAGGCCGTAGAGCCTACACTACCAGGATAGGACGAGGCTGACCGGCCACCTCGTTGCCGGGATAAAACGGCATATCAGACCGAATACCAGCCTGCACCCCCACGTCGGTTCACTACGGCCCAGGGCAATACGCAGGACCTGCGAGATATATTGGAAAACAACGCAGGACAACCATGATCGATCTATGGATCACAGGGGCGCGCCACAGAACATGACGACGATCATCATGCCGGATACACTAATAATAAGTCCGGCCGGGCCGAACATAACCGACCAGACCTAGTCGGACTACGTCACGACATAGCCCGACACAGAGGCGCAGCACACCCCCTTTGCTTCACTGATGAAGTAATGGATCACGAATTCCCAGAAGGGTTTAAACCCATGAACATCGAGTCATACAATGGCACAACAGACCCCGCGGTGTGGATCAAAGATTTTCTTCTCCACATTCACATGGCCCGCGGTGATGACCTACATGCCATCAAGTACCTTCCCCTTAAACTCAAGGGCCCAGCTAGACATTGGCTGAATATCCTGCCGGCGAACTCCATCGGCAGCTGGGAAAATCTTGAGGACGTGTTCCTCGACAACTTCCAAGGCACTTACGTGCGACCGCCGGATGCTGATGACTTAAGTCACATTACCAAATAGCCCGGAGAGTCAGCCATGAAATTCTGGACTTGGTTCTTAACCAAGAAGAACCAAATTGTCGACTGTCCGAATGCCGAGGCCCTGGCGGCCTTTAAGCATAATATCCGCGACGAGTGGCTCGCCCGACACCTCGGCCAAGAAAAACCGAAGTCCATGGCGGCCCTCACGACACTCATGACCCGCTTTTGCACGGGCGAGGACAGCTGGCTGGCTCGCAGTAGCACCACGCCAAGAAACTTCGACACTTCAGATGTCCGCAACAGTAACGGAAAGCCACGGCGCAATAGACATAAGCATCGGAATAATGGTGACAACACCGAAGACACGACAATCAATGCTGGATTCAGCAACTCAAAATCCGGTCTGCGGAAAAAGCCATTCAAAAGAACCAATCTGGGATCGTCTAGTCTGGACCGCATACTCGATCGCTCGTGCCAGATTCGCGGCACCCCCGACAAACCAGCCAATCACACTAACAGAGATTGCTGGGTGTTCAAACAGGCCGGCAAGTTGAATGCCGAAAACAAAGACAAGGGGCTGCACAACGATGATGACGAGGAGGCCCAACGTCCGAACACTAGGGGACAGAAGAAATTTCCCCCAGGTGAAAACAGTAAACATGATCTATGCCACACACATTCCCAAGAGGGAACAAAAGCGTGCACTATGGGACGTCTATGCGATGGAGCCCGTCGCCCCAAAGTTCAACCCATGGTCCCCCTGCCCAATCACATTCGATCGTAGGGACCATCCTACCAGCATCCTTCATGGCGGTTCAGCCGCATTGGTCCTTGACCCAATCATCGACGGATTCCACCTCACGCGAGTCCTCATGGACCGTGGCAGCAGCCTGAACCTGCTTTATCAGGACACAGTGCGCAAAATGGGCATCGATCCATCACGGATCAAACCCACCAAAACCACCTTCAAGGGTGTAATTCCAGGGGTAGAGGCCTGCTGTACGGGCTCAATAACACTGGAAGTGGTCTTCGGATCTCCGGATAACTTCCAAAGCGAGGAGTTAATCTTGGATACCATCCCTTTCCGTAGTGGCTATCATGCACTACTTGGATGAACCACGTTTGCTCGATTCAACGTGGTGCCTCACTATGCATACCTTAAGCTCAAGGTGCCAGGACCTCGCGGGGTTATAACAGTCAATGGAAACACAGATCGCTCCCTCCGTACACAGGAGCACACTACGGCCCTCGCGGCAGAAGTACAAAGCAGCCTCCTTCGACAAACAGCCAATTCGGCAACGACAACCCCGAACACCGTCAAGCGACTCCGGAGCACCCCGCAGCAGGATCGTCAGGCACGCCAAGAGCTTGATTAGCAATCCGGCCTCCGCCCCAGCCCCATTCAGGCGGCATTCGTGCCACGCGTACATAATTACGCACTTCAAATACGATGGGCACAGGTGGAGGCGAGATGACTATGCGGCCTACAGTGCAGATCAGCCATCACGAGGCCCACATACCCCTTTTTTTTTCCTTTCTTTCAGGACCCCACATTCGGGCAGCCCCTTTAGAGCGCCGGATCATCGGACTCACCACAGGAGGGAACACCAAGGAGGCAAGAGGCTTTGCACACCAGGGAATACCCAGGCGATCTCTGTTCATGATCCCTATACCTGTTTTATACACCTACACGCAGCCTACCCTTGGATAGGACATGTCAAATAGTCCTATTGGTTTTCGCTTAATGCATCACTTGTACACATACGCCTAGACGTATTATCCAGATAACAATGGGAAATAGTATACATCATCAGCTTCTTACTAATGTCTTCACATTTTCCCTGGAATATTTATTCAATATTGCACCCATACAATTTGGTACGATCAGTTGTCGGGGGCTTTTTTATTTCGAGCCCCATAACATGGCAAGAAAAGTCCGAACACTTTCGACAGTGCGGCACCCCGAACTTATAGCATTATATGCATCAGCTCCGAATCATGTCTTGGGTCAATAGTTGGGTTAGCCTGGCTCCCTTGTTTTGGTACCTTATGTTCCGTTACATCGGCTAAGGTAGCGCAGGTAGAACTACTGCGATTGTGTCCCGGTTCTTCCGGACGAGCACCTCAGTAGAGAAAGCCAAAAACTGACTGTCATGATGCAGTGAGAGCTGGTCGCTATTCACGAGGTACTAAATCCTTAAAGATTTTTTCCGCTTAAGGCAAGGAATCGGCCTTGCCCGATTTAGGCGTGTATAGCGCCCCAGTTCGGCCTTCCGAATACTAGGGGCTTCGCCGAAATTTAAAATTATAGACTTCTATGGCCAAGTGAGAGTTATAAAGTCAAATAGTCCGATTGCCTTGTTCGCTGCACTAAACAGCTCCTTAAAGGACCAACAATTTGGATAAAGAGTGTTTGGGTTTTCCACGAACACCCTAGTACTAGTTACAAGGGGGCGGAAGCCGATGACTGGCCTACTTTCAGATTTTGATAAACGGCCACAGAGAAGGTAATATTTTAAATCAAACAAAGTGTTATATAGTGCAAACAAACTCGTTCTCATATTACAAAGACGACATGAGTACATTCACTTAAAGATTATGTTCTTGGCACATTCATTTGGCACAAGATGAGCGCCTTTCATAATGCCATCATAATATTTTTCGAGGTAGTGATGCTCCTTACCCTCCGGGGGTCCATCCTTCACGAGCTTCTCAGCATCTAGTTTGGCCCAATGCATCTTCGCATGAGCAAAGGCCCGTCCGGCACCCTCAATACAGACGGACTGCTTGATAACTTCTAGCCATGGATAGGCATGCACCATTCGCTTTATCATGCCAAAGTAGCTGTCGGGTAGGGGCTCGCCAGGCCACATCCGGACTATGAGGTCCTCCATGGCCAGTTCAGCCGCATTGTAGAGTTTGACCAATTGCTTCAGTTGGGCACTTAGAGGCATCAGGTGTTCGGCTCCAGTGTATTAGGACCAGAATAGCTTCTTCATTGAGCTCCCCTCTTTAGCACGATAGAACTCCGTGGCATCCGAAATGCTGCATGGCAGATCTGCGAATGCCCCTGGAGAGCTCCGAATTTGTGTAAGTAAAAGAAATGACTCCTCCACATGCTTGCTTTGCGTAAAGAATGCCTTACCCTCCGCTATCTTCTTGGCCACCTGGATTTCCTGGAGGGCCTTTTGGGCTTCGGCCTTGGCGTCTATCGCTCTCTGGAGGGCCTTCGCAAGCTCAGACTCTTGCGTCTTGAAGTCATGCTCCAAGGACTCGAACTTCTTGCCGAGCTCCTGGAGCTCTTGTTGTACCTCTCCCACCCGAGCATCTTGCTTCTCGCGCTTGGTGCGCTCCGTAGCCGCCTTGGCTTTGGCTGCGGACAACGCTTTCTTCAGGGCTCCCACTTCGGTCGCGGTCCCTATTAAAAATCATGATGCCTTTTGTTAGCATCACCAATTTTTCTCCTCTATTTGACACACGGACGGGGTTTCACTTACCTTTGTTCTCCTCGAGCTGCCTCTTCACGAGGCCGAGCTCTTGTTCGTCCTGCCCTAGGTCGCGCTTGAGTCCGGCAACCTCAGCTGTGCGTGCAGCAGCAGTCAGCAGCAATGCGTGCTTATTAACACAGACAAGTACTATTAGCTTCCTGTGGTTTTTTAGTTGACCCTCCATTTGGCTTTTCCTTCTGAACACCAAACAGAGTATCATGGGCTACTATCTATTGGGTGATATTTCCTCACACTTTTTTACTTACCTCAAAGCATGTTAGCAGGCTGGTGCAGGCGTCGGTCAATCCGCTCTTAGCGAACCGAACCTTCTCAATTACCGTACTCATAAGAGTACGGTGCTCATCATCGATGGAAGCGCCTCGAAGCACTTCGAACAAATTGTCCGATGCCTCCGGCTGGGCGGAGGTTGTCGGCATGACTGGCTCGCCCTCCTTCGTGAGGGTCTGTCTACTGGAATCTGGAACCTTTGGAGGCTCCGGCGCAGTAACCGGCTGGGAGCCAGACTTGTTGTGGCTCCCGTCAGCATAATCCATGGGGGTCTTACCCCCCATGTGTCCGGCGCATGGGATTTTGCCCTGGGGGACCTCCAGAACGACCGCCCCCTGCTCTGGTATCCTTTGGGATAACACCTCAGTGTCGTCCACGGGTCGTGGGGAGGTGGCCGTCGGGAGTGAATCGCTGATGATCTTTGACTCACTCAAGATCCCTCCGAAGAGGATACCCCGAGGTTGGACACGGCCGAACTGCATATACGAGTTCGGCGTTATTATCAACCATGAAGGCAAAGCCGCCCGAAAAATATAACAGAGTGCAGATACTTACGACCTCGCCCGGGGCTTGCCCCTGGGCAGCCACTCCTCCTCGCTATAGGCGGCGGTAGTGGAGTGGTCCGGACGGGACGCCTTTCCCTTCTTCAGCGTCCCGGCCACCCCCGACGGGGCGGCCTTCCTTTTCTTCTCCTTCCCAGTGCGGGGAGGGGGCATTTCCTCATGTTTCCCCCCATCTTCGTGGGGGGAATCTTCCTTGTCATCCTTGGATGACGAGTCTATCACGTCCCTGCACCGGAGACCTTTTCTGGTCCCCGCAGCCGCCTTCTTGGACCCTTCGGCCCCCTCAGTTGGGGCGGCCTTCCTCTTTCTCTCCTCCCCTTTGTGGGAGGAGTGCGCCTTGTCATCTTCTGGTGAGGCGTATGGTGCAGCCTCGCACCGGAGACCCATCCTGGTCCCCGTGGCCTTCTTTTCGGCTATTTTCTCCGGCACCTTGTAAGGCGCCGAAACCAGCATCTCCATCAGGAGTGCGTCTGTTGGATCCTCAGGCAGCGGAGCCGGACAGTCAATCCGCTCCGCCGTCTCCACCTAGTCCTGTTTGGTCAGCATGGTGACTTAAAAATCCTCCCGCGAATGTACTAGGAAAGGAACATCTTGTGATACTCACAGGACTTACCGGATTGGTGAGGCACTTTGCGCTGAGTCCATGGTCCTCGGAAAGAGGGGGAGGAACTTCGCTGGTCTTGAACAGTACCTTCCAGACGTCTTTGTGCATCGTGTCATAGAGTTCCAGCAGCATCTGGTGTTCGGCCAGATCGAACTCCCACATATCGAATGCCCGTCTTTGACACGGGAGAATCCGGCGAACGAGCATGACCTGGACCACGTTGACAAGCTTGATCTTCTTGTCCCTCATACTTTTGATGCAGGTCTCGAGTCCGGTCAGCTCCGTGGGTTTGCCCCAGGACAGACCCTTCTTTTCCCAAGAAGTGAGCCGCATGGGGATTCCAGATCTGATTTGGGGGCCGCAACCCAGTTGGCGTCACGCGGCTCGGTGATGTAGAACCACCCTGATTGCCACCCTTTCACGGTCTCCACAAAGGAGCCGTCAAGCCATTTAACATTGGGCATTCTGCCCACCATGGATCCTCTACACTCCGCCTGTTGGCTGCTCACGATCTTCGGCTTCACGCAGAAGATTTGCAACCACAGGACGAAGTGGGGCTTGATGCAGAGGAAGGCCTCGCACACGACGATGAACGCCGAGATGTTGAGGATGAAATTCAGGTCTAGATCATGAAAATCTAGCCCGTAGTAATACATGAGCCCGCGGACAAACGGGTGGAGTGGAAATCCTAGTCCGCAGATGAAATGAGGGAGAAATACTACTCTCTCCCGAGACTTTGGGGTGGGGGTGATCTGTCCCTCCGCCGGAAGCCTATGCGCGATGCTCTCGGCCAGGTATTCGGCCGCCCGAAGCTTGGTAATGTCCTCCTCTGTGACAGAGGAGGCCATCCACTTGCATCCCGCTTCGGACATGCTGCGGTCCTACGGAGAAGGTGAGAACTTGGGTGCTGGGGCTCGAGAGTGCGAGAACGGATGAGCAAAGGAGGAAGAAGGCGTGGGTGAAAACGGGAGATCCTTGTCCCTTTATAAAGGCGGTACAGAATGTGCGCCTCCCCACTTGCATCTCTAAAGCACTTGTTTTCCAAGCGCCTCGATTGATGGCGCTGGTTGGGTTACCCATACCTGTATTGATGAATATCCCGCGATAAGGGGACACGATCTCTGCTTTGACAAGACGTGCCAAAGAAACCGCCTCGTAATATGTGCGGTAGCTGGTTATAAAAAACGGTTCGAATAGAAGCCGGACCATGGCGTAATATCACATTTCAAAGAGTTGTCAGCAGATTAGATTCGTGGATTATTATTCTCTCTACGGTGGTATATGGAATTTATCTTGCAGAGCCGGATACGGTCCTTGTGTTCAGAATTTATCTTGAAGTATTCGGAGATGGAACCCGCCTTGCATTGCCGAAGACAATCTGCACGCCGAACTCATCGTCATTGAAGCCTGGTTCGGGGGCTACTGAGGGAGTCCTGGATAAGGGGGTATCCAGACAGCCGGACTATATACTTTGGCCAGACTGTTGGACTATGAAGATACAAGATTGAAGACTTCGTCCCGTATCCGGATGGGACTCTCCTTTGCGTGGAAGGCAAGCTTGGCGATCTGGATGATAGATCTCCTTCTTTGTAACCGACTCTGTATAACCCTAGCCCCCTCCGGTGTCTATATAAACCAGAGGGTTTTAGTCCGTAGGACAACACAATTAGAATCATAGGCTAGCCTCTAAGATTTAGCCTCTACATTCTCGTGGTAGATCAACTCTTGTAATAATCATATCATCAAGATCAATCAAGCAGGAAGTAGGGTATTACCTCCATCGAGAGGGCCCGAACCTGGGTAAACATCATGTCCCTAGTCTCCTATTACCATTAGCCTTAGACGCACAGTTCGGGACCCCCTACCCGAGATCCGCTGGTTTTGACACCGACAGCGGGATCTGCCCACACGACGGCAGCGAACAAGGGTGTGGAGGACCTTCATCCGCGCCAGCGCCGGCTCCAAGAGGACGGTGTGCATCGGCTTCCTCCATCGCCGATGACGACAATGTCAATGCTGCACCTCCTCACCTCCCGCAGCGGACGGGATTCGGCCGGATCTGTGACCACCGGTGAGGAGAGAGATAGAGTGGGTACTATCATCTTGTTTCGATATGGTGATGGTGAGAGAGCGAGACACGAGAAACTCTGTCGAACAAGAGGCTATAATGGAGTAAAAAAATCTCTCCATATCAGTGGTTTTAAATGGAATACGCGCATTCCCGGAAAAAAGAAACGAAAACTGGCGGACAATTTTTTAACGTACCAAGAAAGAAAACTCGATCAAAAACACACCCTCGCTTCCAGGTCGCGAGAGTCATCGCGCACACACACATAGACATAGATATGCATATCCGTGTTTACGTAAAATTCCATTTCCATCTCCATCTCCAATCATATTTGTCCAACTGGCACATTATTTACGTTGTTAATTATATACGCAGCAATATTAACGTACAACATCTCTTGTTTGCGGACGTCCGGACCCGCGCGTGCTTCCCGCCTAAAACGGTCAGTGCCGCATTCATGCCCGGCCAGAGTGGATGCAACCTCTCACTAGCGCCAGCATTGAAGCGCCGCACCGGCCGAGAGAGCATCGCCTGTGCCGCTTCTTGGTGCACACGACTGCTCCGCATTCAAAGGTCATAATAGCCGGCCATATCATGCATGTAAAAAGTTCTTGGGAGTCCGTGCTACAACTAGCTGTCCTCCCCCAACTCGTTAATCTCTTCCAGTAGTGCTAGTACTCCATGGCGCGATCCATCAACAAGAAGGCGGGAAAGTTATCGTATACTCGGTTTGCGGTGAGTGGCATGCCGAGCGACCGTGTGGGGTCGAGTCGTGGAGGAGGGTGAGACACGAACGCAACATACATGATTTAAACATTGGTTTTGCTCGATGGCGCGATCCAACAAAACAAAACGTTGGTTTCTCTCCGTTTCCATTTTTTCTCCGGAAAAATGAAAACTTTCCACTCCATTTTCATTCCTACTCCAAGGTTGCCCCGTTACAACATTCCATCAAATACAAAGGAAAACTAACACACATGCTGATGCATCTCAATGATTCACAGATCATAGCCAACATTTACTTCACAGCTAAAGACAAAAGTTGTGAGAGCATGTACGAAAGAAAAACTACTGATGGGGTCACTATGACTTAAACCCTAAACCCTAAATAGGATTTAATTTCCTGGCTAGGTAGAACCTGTCGAAGGAAAGACGGCTGGCACCCTCGGATCATACGATGCTTTTGTGCAGTTCCACTAAAATTGAGCTGAGTATCCCTGATGGCAAAGATATTGAAGAAGTGTGATTAGAATAATAGTAATCGCACTAGTTCATGAGACATAATTAAACTCATCACAAGTACATAGAAGCTAGTAGAAGTAGAGAAAGATCGACATGTAGATGGAGCTACGTGGGGAGCTGCGGCAGTGGAGCAAGCCGGCTCCAAAAGGATGATGTACTACCTAGGACATCGGGCTGTAGCTAGAAGGGCGGTTGGGATGCGGCATCGGCCCATACCACGGTGACCCCCGATTGGGACGCACCAACTGTGGGTTTTCTCCCTCGCCGATGTCGACCGCGTCTAGGCAGAACATTGTTCCCTTCCCCCAGCTGTGGGATCAGGCCGGATATGTGACCAGCGGTGTGGCCACCATCGTTCTATGCTTGTGAAGAGAGCAACCCAAGCAAGCATGCTTGTAGCTTAGGCTCCTGCTAGTGTATATATAGTGGTTTTATTTTTCTCTCCATATCAACCATTTTTTATTGCGTACATGTCATTGAAGAGTGAAACGGTGGTTGCTTCTTCCGACTAACTTACTATGTGATTTGACTGCTCCTTAGTGGCCCCTACACGTACTCCCCCTACGTGTAGGCAACAGTCACATGTACACATGGACGCAAAAACGCATGCGGCGCCCTTAATGCATGCATGTCCGAGCACACAGCGGAACACACACGGTCACGCTCAAGTGCTCAACCTACACGTGCATGCATACATATACTCTGCCAGGGTGAGCTAATGACCGTATAAACATCAGAAAATGTATATATTGAGTGCAATGAGCGTATTATGAAGTCCACCGACAGTATTTTGACAAATATACAGTGACAGACAGTGTATTTATCTCGTTTGAAATTAAGCCATATTAACCGGAGAGGAGGCAGTATGGACTAGCATTACTTTGTTGTGTCCCGTCAACTTGCCGAACAAGGAGAAGCTTGTAGGATGGGAGAAGCTTGCGCACAGTGGCTCGCAGGACAAGGAGAAACTTTTGACTAATGCAAGCTCTCCCTCGCTCAGGAGGTGGACGTGCAACAGCTAATTTGGTGTCAGATTGCCAGAAGCATACAGTATACTAGTACTATTATTGTTCGACTTCCCGAAGAGGCGAACAACCAAGCGCAAAGTTTACTAGTACTAGTACTACTACTATAGTCTACAGCCAACCAGATGGAGGAGCGTCTGCACTCTTATTATATTTTTTAAATGTGATAAAGCAATATTCAACACATTTGGTTCTCTTCTAGGGTTCTCGCATGTGATAATAGAAGTTGATTGCATGGAACACTCGCCACAATTCTCGCTTAATTCTGGCTCATATCCTGTTACAAATAGGAGCGCTCGGCAATATTTCCTCTTTTTCTGTTATTCAGCATGTAAACAGGTCAGCAAACCTTGCGGCGCATCTTTGTGCAAACCATGCTTGCTGCACTTTGAATGTGGCCGAGAGCTGGCTTGATGAAACGCCTCGCTTCCTACTTCTTTTTTTGTGGGGTATCTCGCTTCCTAGTGACCAGTGTCTTGGCTGATCATCCTAAGAATGCTTATATATATATGAATAAAGCTCTCTCATTTACCCGCAAAAAATATTAAGCCATATTTACCGGAAAGGAGGGAGTATGGACTAGCACTACTTTTTTGTGTGTCCCATCAACTCGCAGAACAAGGAGAAGCTTGCAGGACAAGGTGAAGCTTGCTTACGCCTTTTGACTAATGCAACCTACCCTCGCTCAGGCGGTGGACATGCATCAGTCCATTCGGTGTCAGTCAAAACCTGGAGGGTATTGATGGTTGCTTCTTCAGAGCAACTTACAGTGGGAAAGTGGGGCTTACGATTTAACTGCTCATTACTCACTATTAATGCGGCGCAACGACCGAGATGAGTTTCCCATGCGGTTGTGAACTACCCCCTCGGTTCTTAAATATACTCCGGAGTATATTTTTCTTTCTAGAGATTTCAACGAGTGACTACTCAAATATTTGTCTTTTAGAGATTTCAAATGGACTGGCACATAAGGATGTATATACATATTTTAGAGTGTAGATTCTCTCATTTTGCTCTGTATGTAGTCACTTGTTGAAATCTAGAAAGACGAATAGAATATTTAGGAACGGAGGGAGTACACATACGAAGCAAAATGAGTGAATCTACACTCTAAACTATACCCGTTTGAAATTTGTAAAAAGACAAATATTTAGGAACGAAGGAGTATAATTTTGTAGATGCCACATGGACCCAGATGCTGAAGAGGCTTCTGGCAATGCTATCAAGCTTCCAGCATTTGTTTACATAATTGACATATTATACAAATAATTTTCCAGGGACATGAAATTGTACAATGGTGTGAGCTTTCAGCTTTTGTGTCGTGTGTCTTGACATCAATGCTCTTTCGGAAACAATAAAACACTAACTTCCTTGCTAATGCATCTCAATTATTAGCATATCAGAGCTAATATTTACATCACAACTAAAGACAAAGTTGTGAGAAGGTGTTAAATTAAAATTGATCCATGCTTTCATTGGCAGCAACGTCCCCCCAGCTCTGTCTAAATCAACAAGGCATGTTGGGGGAAAAAAGCAGTTGTCTGGAGCATGCAACGTTCTAATCATTTGTGCAGTTGCACTAAAATAGAGCTGAGCGTCCCCGTTCTAAAGATATTAAGTGTGATTACAATAATAGAGGACTACTGATGAAACAATAAACACACAAAAAGAAGCCAGTCACCTTTGCAGTCTCTCTTAAGACTAACTAGTTGGAGAAGATTAGGCTCGGAGTTCGATGGGGAGGATAGAGCAAAACCAATCTCCCTTTGTGCAGTCACATTGAAATGTAGAGACGTTGACCATGTGACAATTTAGTACAACTGCACAAAACAGTCTTAAGAAAAAAGTGATTTGTGCAGTTCACCAAAAGGTCGCAATAGCAACGAGGTGAAATGGATAGCCCTGTTTGCAAAAAAGAGGTAGGAAGGAAACAATTACTGGCCAATAACAGTTGATGACACATGCGACGACAAAAAAGAAGCATATTCCTTGTCCTAAGGGAAGATAACAACACGGTTGTGTTTGTCTAAAATGGTGTGAGGACGAGATTGCAATATGGAAAGTACGCCGGACGAGCTACGTTTTGGGCAAAGAACTATGGAAGATCCACATGCAGTGACGTGGGAAGACGGGCAGTGGAGCAAGGCTGGAGGGGATACCTGGAGGTCGTCAGGATGTAACTAGGTGAGTGGCGGTGTGTGGAATCTGCCCATACTGCGGCAGAGAGCAGGTGGCGTAGGCCCTACCGCACGGGAGCTTGGTCAGAGAGAACGGCGTGTACCACAGATCGGGACGTGCTACCTCGGCACCGTCGAATGGAGAAACGATGCACTTCCTCACTTTCTGCCAGCGGACGGGATGTGGCCAGATCAGTGACCAACGGTGAGAGAGAGAGAGAGAGGCCACCGCAGCCTTGTGTGAGATACTCTGAAGAGACACAAACCAGGCAGGCAGGCTCCATTGTATATAGTGGAGCGGACTACCTTTTTCTCCATAAAAATTGTTTTATATTCTGTGTATGTGCCATTAAGCGATATAACTTTGTTTAAAAATAACGCGCCAACGCATCAAGTCGAACTTTGTTTCGTGCACTCGTGGTACATGACCTCCGTAGGTAAACAACCGCTACACACGTTCAAATTAGCACGTGGGCTGCCATTTCCTACAGAAATGAGCTCCACCGTGTACTCACACGAGTGTGGTTGGGCACGAAGCGTGAGTACGTGCACGGTGCACCTATTCTCTTCTTGTATACATACACCACCTACGTGGGGTTGTGTGAGAGAGGTACAAACGTAGAGAGATATAGTGTGTGGGTTCTGAGAGTTTTTTTGTGGGGGGGGGGGGTAAATCAAAAAATGTAACATATGCAATGTGTGTGAAATAGAGTCCTGGATATATCATATATATAGAGGGGGCGATCCACGAGAAGAGAGTGGAGGTATCATCGGCTTGAGGTGTCCATGGAATCGAGAGAGGGATGATGTGTGTGTGTGTGTGCGGGCGCGCGATTGATAAAGAGTGCCATCAAATTTTGTGTGCCCAC